>NW_008626536.1:0-53987 GCF_000691845.1 Merops nubicus
TTTTATTTTATTTTATTTTATATTTTTTTATTTCTGGCAGTTTTTTCCCCAAATCTGGCATGCACAGTCAGGCTCAGACCCTTTCCCTTGGTTATGATTATCTGAAACATTTTTTTCTATCTGTAGTTTTTTTTTTGAAAAAGATCATTTAAATTTTGCATCCACAAGGCTTGCCTGTGCCTTTTGTGTACGAAATGAGAATGGATTAATGGAAGAGGAGGGGATGGTGGTGCAATTCAGAGAGCTATCTCTTACTTCAAGCTCTGTCGCAGACTTCCTATGGGTAATTAAATCAGGCAAGCAATTTAACCTTCCATACCTTCATTGTCCGCTTCTGAAAATGAGAAATGATAGCACTGGTTTACCTCACTGAGACATTGACGATGAATGACTATGTTAAAGACACTGAGACATTCAGATATCATCTGATGGACCTACATAAAAATGTTAATATAGATTCTTGGATTGAAATGGATAGCTTCACAAGTTAATAGATGAGTCAAGTGAAAACCATGAGATTGCTATTCATAACTTTGTTAAAAGGAGATTAGTGAGATCCTGTCCAGCAGGCTTCTTGTTTCCTTTGGCCAGCGAAAGTACATGCTGAACACCTGAGGCCCATAGCACTTTACATTCCAGATGATCCCACGCCAGTGACAACTGCTGTGTCAGCACCATGGAGACAACACTCCTGAGCTACTAGCAGTGGGTGCTCGTTCTGCAACCTTGAAAACCTGAGGGAGTAACAAGAATGTGAGGGAATCGTAGGAGACCTATGTGTGTTAGAACTAGAGGGAGAGACCTAACACCCAGTGAGACCACTACACTGTTGTGTCTTGGTTGTACACGTGTTTCTTCATATAGGTATGCACCGTTTCATACAGAGAACTCCCTTGCCATGCCAAATGCTGCACAAAGGATTCAGAAAGAATTGCTCCTGGTGCGTGTTATTCAGCTTGAACCAATAAGCAACCAATTCAAACCAGTGTTTTTATCTCCCCCTCTTTTTTGTATTCTTTAGCAGAACCCAACTTTTCTGGGACCAAAAGATCGCTTTCTATCAAAAGGTTACTGCTGAGTTTCAAAATTCCAAGCAGGGTTGCACAGTTTTTTGTTTGTTTGTTTTTAACCTGATATTCACAAATGTGGAGGACTTAAGGGATGGAGGGAAAGACTCTGGTAGACAGTAGAACAGTAGAACATGGTGTCAGGGGAAGTGGAGATCAGAAGATGAAATGCTGAGGCATAAACCCCCAACCCTGCATGAGGGTTGGCATATGGATGATGCCCACAGCCAGGCAAGAAAGACCCTCCTGATTGGTTTTCACCCAGGGTCTGGCCAGCCTTGGGTGGGAACCGATTAGGAGATCACCACCAGGTGCCCCACCTTCCACATTAACTTGGAGGTGGGGCAAGAAGCCACCTATATAAGAGCTGACTCTGGTTCCAGTGGGGTTAGGAGGTTTGTCTATGTGGTGGGTGTGCTGTGTGGGGGTTTTGGTTACTGGAAGGGGCTCCCCAGCAAATCACAGTAAGTGGAGTTCCCAGGAGAGGGTGACAAGACCAAGAGTCTCTCTCTGGGAAACTACTACATAATTGGGCTCATTGCCTGGCTGCTTCCATCTCCCATGGCAGTCAGTTCCTGACTCAGCTTGCTCCCTTCTTTGCACAGTATGCAGTGAGTGCATTGACTTGTTCCTCCTTCTCGTTGTCTGGCACTTTGGATCTCTGGTGTGCGATGTGGTAGCAGAGGAAGGAGTCTGGCTGCTGGTCTGCCTGTTAATGATAATATCAGTCTATATTGGGCAAGTGGTCAGCAGAAGAGAAGGTTGACTGAAAGAATGGATGGAGGTGAGAGGAAAGTGAGGAGGGCAGAGAGAAGTGAGTGGCATTAAAAGGAAATGAGGAGACAAAGAAAGGAGCAGATGTGTGTGAACTGCACAGGAAGCTTCCTTTCTTCAAATCTCAGCAGTTATCTTAGTCCTCTGTTTTGGGAGGAAAACTAAGCACTAAACTAAAATGAGAGGACAGAAATTCATCAAATGCAATTGAGTTGTACCTACTTATGGTGGCAGTGAGTTTTGTCTGGTATGCTGGGGGAACTGAGAAACTATTCCCATTCAGAAGGAGGAAAGGTAGGTCATCTCCTGACTTGCTCCCACATCACTGGCCTGGCCCTTAGACATGCCATCAGAAAGATTTTCCAACTTGAGTAACAAATAATGCTGCTGGTTCTTATTTTGGTTCAGTTTGCATGTTTTTTTTTTTTGCTTATACTTCAAGCATTTCTTTGTGCTCTTCATCTGTTGCTGGAGATGACCATGTGTATCTGCCTCTTTTGAGAACTAGTTCCTGCAAGCAGCTGATTGTGTGACTTGAGCAGTTGTGGGAGGTGAGGTGTGCTGCTGGCCTGGACCAAGAAGGAGCCAAAATGAGAATCCTGAGGATTCCCAGGAGGAGGAAAGCCTTCCCTCCATCAGCACACTAGCTGAAACCTGGCATATGGAGAGGACAAGTAGACCTTTTCTTCCTTGATCTGAGAGCCCGTTTCATGTAAACTGTGCAATATAGAAAATTCAGCTGTTCCCCATTCCTACAGGTTAGCACAGATAATAAAGACACTTCACTCTTTGCTTTCAGGTATTTTTTCTAAATGGTTTTGATCCTTGAAACGTTTATACTAACAAAGAAATTCCACTGCCTCCTTGCCTGCTTCCCTCCCGCCCCCACCCCAATAACTTGCTCTGTCTTGTATGTCCAACTTGATTTTTGGCATATATTTGCATACATTAGGAATGGAGAGAGGATTAAAGTTTAAGAGGAAATTGTGGCTAATGTGAAAAGGGAACAAAAGGACATCTGTGAAGTAGCCCACAACTGGCAAGAAAAGCTATTCCACCTCCAGCACCAGCTGCAGGGGAAGTGGTGCCTACTACCCCAACAAGACCTTCTTTGTTTTGCTGCAAAAACTGGGAGTGGCAGCTTTTTAAAGTGACACAATTTGAGGTGAGTAGCTTCCCTTTTTGCTCCTCTAGTCCAATATTGTATGGCAACAGATGTTTCCGAAGGAATTAATTCCTCCCACTATTACCCCCCAAACTTAAGATACTAGGAATCTCTGTACCCACAGGCAGGCATGCAGGAGTTGCCACTGCAAATCCCTCCAGGGCCCATCAGCCCTCCTAAACCTGCAGAGGAGGACATTTTCCAGCACCACATGGTCCCACAGCAGCAGAAGCTGCTGAGACTGCACAGGGGACATGGGAGACAAGGGAAGGCTATGTGGGACAGAAAGCAAGCTGGAGTTCAAGGGGAAGATTGAAGTAAAAAGACAAAAAAAAAAAAAAAAAAATCCACAAACTGGAAGAAGACATGTTGTGTGCAAAGCTGGCTGTGAGTGAGACGAGAAAAAACTGAGTCTGCTCCAAGGAAGAATGGCAGAGGGGAAAGAGATGGGGAAATAGGTATGTGAACCTTATCCCATCCAGTTGCAGGACTTGCTTCGTAATTCTGAAATGGTAGAAGTTCTCCAACTGCATTATAAATACCCTCTTAGTACTTGGGGAAAACAGTACTCCAAAGCCTTGCTTACCTTCTGCTTGCAGATTGTCTAGAAGGTGTAATGTGTTCATCCTCTTACTGAGGTACTTAAAGGCAGTGTCTGGAGGCAGACTGGTCAAATCTCTCTCCCAGCATTTGCTTTTCCCAAGAGTTCAAAGTGCTGTAGCCAGTCCCCGTTAATATTCCTCAAAATTATGGCTTTCATGCATCTGTAAGGCATGAGATCTAAAGCTTGTCTTTCCTTCCGGGGTGTAAGAACTTGGACTGCTTGGCTCCCTTATCCCTTGGCCTCTTTTCTGTTCTCTTCTCCCCTGGTTAAACTTCTGGGAGACTGCTGCAGACCATGAGGTCAAAATCAGGCCTAGAGGGTTTTCATCATGTGAGTTAACGGCAATGTAATGGTGACAACTACCCAACGTGTGCTGTAGTCTGCCCGATATACACAGCTTGCATGTTGTGATGGGTATCTTCCAGACAGAAATATCCGTACTGTTATCAGGCTGCCAGCGTCCTTCCTGCTTTCCATTAAGCCTTCCTACCATCATTAAGCTTTGATTAAAAAATAAATTGTCTCAAACCATCAGCTTTAAATGACTTTCATGGAAAAAACAATCAACTAAAAAAAAAAAAACAAAAAAAAACCAAAAAAAAACCAAAACAAAACACCAAAAAACCAAAACATCACCACCCTGCATAGGCTTTCAGTTGAACGTATGCAACTAAATGGTTTCAAAAGTCTCTGGAAACTCTCATGTGCCAATTTGATTTTTTGCAAATTACTCAGTAACTGCTAGGTTCCCTTCTTTGCTTGTGTGCACTTGGAAGAGGAGGAGAGAAGGCTATCTAAGCTTAGAGGAGGGGCATACCCAGGACAGGCAGGACTGAGCTTTTTCAAGGATTTCTTTTGTTACTTGTTTGTTTCAATTTGTTCCCATTAACACAGGGTGGGATTTCTTCTTAAAGATGAGAATTATAGTTGGAAGCGCTGACTAATACAAGTACCAACAGCTCAGCTCAAGGGCATGTAGCTTTTAAAGACATGTGCAGCAAGGACATGTGGGGAAGTTTTAAGAAAAAAAATCTTACATCTACATGTTATTTTGTAGGAAAATTATTTTAATTCTTGAAATTGAAACCTAATTTTTTGCTGTCATTGGCAAACACACATTTAAGCTGATATGTTTCTAGTTGGGGAAGTCCTGAATCCTGGTCTGTGAGGGGAATGTTAAGTGCTGGGTGCCACTGAAAGGTTTACATTTCTACCTATTGGTGTCCTCATAAGCTGCTATGTGGAATCTTCTGATGAAAATTGACTAGTAATATGGATATGAAACCCTCTTGCATTTATCCATACTGATAAAATATACCTGACAAGATAAAAAAAATCATAGTTAACAGTCAAGCCTGAAAAAATAGCCTAGAGTATGAAAGAAGAGATTGTTTTTTTTTTTTCTTTTCCCCTGGCTCTCATTGGCTGAAATAAGCTGACTTTCCATTTCAGCTTCTGCTGGTTCCCATGTCATTGTGGATACTACCAATAAAGTAGACCAAGTCTCCTTGCTTCTCCCTATGCTGGCTCCCAGCCACCATGGAATGGCTGTATGTATTTCACAGACAGAAATAGGCATTGCATATGGACTTTGAGGATTAATGTTGATATGGCTGATGCACTGACAGGAAAATGGCCTGGGTGCCCATTATGGGAAAGCTGTCACTCTTCAGAACTTGCTCCTATAAAACTCAGGAAAAATATATGTCCATCACTAAAATGGTAGCATGGATATATCAGCAAAATAAACGTGTCTCAAGTGGTGCAGTGAGTAGCCAAACAGTGCTGAACTGAGGAACCCATTCAGAAGTTCAGAGTATGGAGACAGACAACCACTTAACATGAGAGGTCATTCATCTTGGATTGACTGGGCCTGACTCAGAGAACTGAGTGACAATAGGATAGAGCAGTTCAGCTGGAAGGGACCTACAGTGGTCATCTACTCCGAGTGCCTGACCACTTCAGGTAAGTGAACTAGATATTCATATATTTTTAATGTAATTATTTTTTTGCCACATACCCATGTAGCTGTTGGATATTAGTACGTATTGTTCATCATGGTGCATGAAGATTTTGCCTCTATGCTTACTGGCTGATTGAAAAAGGAAATAATAATCAAAACAAATGTATACATTTCAAAGTCTTGAAATTATTTTAAGTTTTCCTCTATGTTCACAAGAGTGACCTCTACAGCGAGCACATTTCCAAGTGGCTGTTCACTGTTCCAGCACTATTCTGTGACCTTTTTTGAAAGCACACAATCTAGTGCCGATTCAGGACAACATTTTGTGCCATGTTAGCCCATCATTGGCAGGAGAAAGAAAAGAAAGGATCCAACCCAGATGTTTCACAGAATGTTCTGATATACTCAAGATTTTAATGGCATTTGCTACAATAGAAAAATAATGAAAAAAGGGGGAGAAAAAGGCAAGCAGGAAGGCTGGGCAGTCATGCAGAGGTGATTGCTAAATGTCCTTTATGTACCCCATTTGTTCTTGATACTTAAGGACACTGTGGTGCTTGTACATGAACTGGAGCCACTTGTCGCTAGAAAGGCTGCCAGGATTAAATCAGTAAGAAATTGTTTATTCAGCCTGTTCAAACAAAAAATGAATTGTTTTGATGAATGAGTTTTTTTTTTTTTTAATGAATTAGCACATCATGCCAATAGTTTTTAAATGTAAAGCACCGAGAAGTTTTTTTTTTTTCCCCTTTCCTTCTGACATAACTACCCTAAAATAACTGAAGTATCAGGGCTCCTACAACAACATATTATGTTATGTATTCCAAAGGACATAGTTGCAACTGTAGGTAGACAAGCACCACTTTAAACCAAACCAAAATAAAACAGCACCCAAAAACAAAAAGCAAAGAAACAAAAAACAGCCTTCATACATTGTATATATTCTGTATAACATCATATACATATATAATTGATCCTGATGTTCTGCAACAAAAATACAATGTTTCAGTCAAACATACTAATGTTTGACTGAAAATGAAATAATGATGGACAATTTTAAGTCCCTGGTTTAGGATTATTACCTTAGGGCAAAACTCTTCAGATTCTTTTGAGGGAGGTCTCAACAATGGTGGTAAGTTGGATGTATTAAATTAAGTGCTAATCTTCCCTACTGTTTTCTGTAGGGAACTAACCTTCCACTTGTGGAAAGCTGTGTACCTGCTATAGCAGAGGTTGCCTATAGTGGAGAAACTACAGCCACACATTTACCTTGCAGAAGGTCACAAGTATCACCAATCCTTGCTGGTTGTTTCCACCTTTCCTCTGTGGTGGATGGAAAAGCAGGTACTCCTCCTTCTCCCCTGGTAGTAAGTGAGAACAGATTAGTGATGAAGGTGGTTTCAGCTGATGTGACTAACTCTGCTTCAAAGCAATTTGAGGTAATCTGAAGGCCATGAGTGGTGGCAAGTGTCCAAGAGGTAGTAATGGCTCTAGGCACATGAGGTAAGGTCTATGGCCTTATGTTTGCTTGTAGTCTAACCCTTCAAAACTGCCCAGATCCAGAAGAAAGTATTAGTCTACTTATTACCCTGTGTTATAACCCTGGCTTGTGTGTAGCACAGAATAGCTGTGTAGAGCAACCAGAAGCTTGGGTTCAGAAGAGACCTGAAACCAGATAGGTCTTGCAAGTATGGCTGGCAGGGTTTGGGCTGTGGAAGAATGTAATAGGTACATTCATGAGGACTAAGTTAAGACATTTTTGGTATGGAAAAAAAGCACAAGGCAAACAACCCAAAATCATACATAACTTCACCTTGTCTATGTGAGTACTTACAATATTTCACCTTCAGTTATTATTAAGAATGAGATGACTCATAATTATTAAATCTGAGACATTTTCCCTGTTGTTAGAGCATCTGTGGCATTGGCATAAACTAGTTTACATACTGCTCATATCCAGGAATTTGATGATTGGTTCACCTTGGAAGAAACGTGTGGCATCAGGCAAGATGTGGTCATGACTATCAAAACTCTGACATCATATCCATTCTAGCTTGGAATGGGCATGGCGTCTGGAAAAGCCCTTAGAAATAATTAGCAAACTAAGCTTGTGCCATGCTCAAGGCAGAGATCTAGCATGGAAAACCTCCAAAAGCTTTTCCGTCCCATTCCAAATTGGCCACCATAGTAACATAATTAAGACAATAGGGATATTATATTTGGAAACACGGTGCTAATAATGCATTACCTTATTTAAGAAGCATCTTTTTCCCCAGTAAGTTTTGGAGGTGCTTCTAGATGAAAGAAGGGAGAATGATGATAGAATTCACTGATATAGTTGGAAAGCAAGTAGCCAAAATCTAAATTATGGTTCAGAAACCACCACCAAGTCAATTTTATTTTAAAGGATTTCTCAACCTCTTGGTCTCAAAAACAAACATGAAAGAAATAACAAATATAAAAAAGAAATAACAAACACAAAAATTTGTATTGGTTGTCTCTCCTGCTGCATTGATTGCTTTCTGTGGAAGCTATCATCTGATGAAGCAGAACATTTAGAACCTACTTTGATCAAATGCCATGACATGCAGGAGTGCTTCCAGCGCACCCAATTTCCTCATCTGATTCCCCAAAGCAGCGTGCCCTTCAGTAACTGGTGATTTTTCCTGGCAAAAACTTCCTGCATTTTATTGCTCAATGGGCTAGTTAATTAAGACAGCAGACTGGTAATGAAACTCCACTTTTTAGCCATATTTAGAAAATCTTAGGAAACTTTGCATAATCTCCATTACTAGATAGATTTATCCCTGTTAGCACTTGGATTACATTTCTTTTGTTAATCTTTTTAGACAGTAATAGCTAATGTTTACAGAGCTTTCACATGAGGATGTGGATTTATGTTAGTCTTCATGTTGTTACTGTTTCCTGTGCCTATTGATAGAGCGGATCACTTTACTGGTGGTGGAATGAGCATGCAAAAGGCTTAGGGAATGTAACCAAACTCGGGCAGCAAATCAATGAGAACGCTGGTACTGGAACCAGTCTCTAACCTGCAGCCCTAAAAGATGAACGGTGGTCTTGCAAAGCTGCCCTCATGATTTTTTAAAATGTTGAGGGCAAGAAAGCTTCCCGACATGGGCATGAATAAAAGGTAATATCGACCTCCTGATGAGCTGGATTTTGGTACTGTGGATCTCTTGGAGTAACAGCTTGGTCAGTGAATTGGTCTCAGTGGAGTTGCTCTTGAAGGGAGCGCTAACTAGAGTTAGGGAGGGGATCTGGAGGTCACCCTGTAGAGCAATGTCTTTGACACCTAGAGCATGCAGGCTTGGTGGTTCTCCTTAATTTGTCCCCATCCCATTCCCATCTCTTTAAATTTTGAACTGTGCTGGAAATTGAGGCTCAGTGGTCTTGCAAGGAGTTAAAGCTGCTCTTTAGCACCTTGGTGACCACCATCTTCTTCCCTTGCCTGCAGCTACTGCTGCTTTTGGATCCATCTTATGCTCCTTACCCCATGTTTTAAACATAAAACTATCTATGCTCTTACCATGGGGACAGTTGGTCCATCCCTATGAGAACTTCACAGCCTTTGGTGAAATCTTCCTGAGACTTATTTCCTTTATGGATGAAGTGCAGATGTTGCCCCTGCTAAAACCAAGCCTAATATGGTGACCCAACAGGAGAGGCTGTACACCCTGGCAGAGGAGGCATAGGTGTCTACGTAGTAATCCTCAGTGGGGGTTTCCCCTGACTATACCTGAGCTCACAGTGACAGGGCAAGCCTGAAAAGGGGCAAGTAGGAAAACGCTACAGTGTTCTTCGCAAAATAACGTCTAGTTTTCTATTTTCCATCACATAACAACTAAACGTTCTCACTGATAGTATTATATCAATAACCACCTTTACAAGTGATGTGAATGAGTGGCTAACAGCATTAGGGGCACTGTAGAAATAATTTAGAAGAAGATTTTTTCAAGGGTCAGGGAAAGGTTAAAGACCCAAATAAGTCTAAAGAAAGATAAGTAACTGCAGGAAATTTTAAGGAGAAAAGAAAATAATTGAGCAAAGCTGAGGAGCAGATGGGATAGGGGAAAAAGGAAGAGGAGCGGTATAATGCTGGACCACCTTCTGCATTGCATTTAATTTTTTTTTTTCCCAGAGGAGCATGTCTGGTATTTTCTCTGTGAGCTGAACTGCTTGAGCTTCACCTAAGAATGCAACTGCTTCTCTCACCCCTCCTCTATGACAGGGAATCTCTCATTTAAAAAGCCAAACTAAAATCTTTCTACTGTCTGTTCTACTTGATTTTGACCTTAAAAGGCTATGTTATTCTGAGGGTAGTCCTTGGAGGAGTATTTAAAGTCTGTAGTAGCTTGGAGCAGTCTCCAAGGAGGACAGAAGGAAGCTCAGTATTCCCAGCAAGCAGCTTCCTTGCCTCCTCACCATTGTCTGTAATGGGCTTTTCTGGGTATCGTGCTGTGAAAACTGGCTTTCAGGACATTTCCTTCCCCAGATAACCAGGGTCAACTTAACTTTTCATAGATCAAGCTCCCATAGACTGACCTAATTGCTACTTTGGGCAGAATTTAAGGTCCTCTTAATGACCTTGGCTAGGATGGTTTAATATGATGACTGGTAACATACTGTGCTGACACGCTATTTGGCAACAGTTCTGCTTTCACAGCTTTATCAAAGTGGAGTGACCAGGTAAAGTGAGTCGTCTTACAACAGAGATGATTCCCTGCTCAAGTTGATGAGCTTCAGCTCCTGTGAGCATTACTTCATTTCTTCTCATCTGTCCAACCACAGGTGTAATACCTAATGATACCTGAAGTAAGTAATACCCAAGTAGCAAAAGTCCATGTAGATGGGGACATCCCTATGGACAGAACAGGTTGGGGTGAAATGGAGAGGATGCACAGTTCTCCCCTCTTCCTGCAGCAGTGTGTGCTGAAGCGAGTGAGATTCTTCCAGCTTTGAACCAGTATATCTAAGAACCAAATCTGGTTCTGCACTTGGCAGAAGCACAGATTCCAAAACATGATGCACAGCCAGATCTGCAAATAAAGATCTGCTAGATTAAAGGGCAGATATACAGTACATGTTTTGCTTTCCTGGTAGCCTGGAGAGAACCACACAGACTTCTAACTTGTGAACATATACTTTCAAAAGGGCAAAAATGTTGCTTTCATAAATTAATTTCACACACTTTACAGAGATAAAAATAATCACTGTGACATTTTGTTTGTCTTCCTTTTTTCCTGTGTGCAAGCAGCCAACTCTCAATTGCTTACAGCCCTAAATTTGTTCCGCTCAATTGTGAAAAACCCCCGCGATATTCAACAGGAGGGGAAGAATTCTGATTTGTGGAAAGTCATCATGTTTGCAAAGAAAGCAAATTTCCTCCTCTTCCAATATGCTGTATATATCAGCCAAAACAAGACTCTTATACCAATTGCCAACTGGTATGAATGCCAACCATTTTTTGTATTATATATTAATGTTATAAAAATATGCACCCCCATTTTTTATAACAAGATAATTTGTTGTGGCAATATCTGACACCACTTCTGAACTGATGTACATGTGACAGTCTAACAAAAACATGCCTGCCAGCATGATGTCATTGGTTACGGGTACAAAATTGCCTCGACAATTCGAGGCTGGGTTCTGTACCAGCTTTTTTTCAGTAACAACCATATCAGACTTGCTGAGCTTTTCTCTGGCTACTTATTACACTGTAAGCTCAATCGGGTCTAAATAAATATCAAGTTTTGATTGTTTCTTCTTCTGTATTGCGACTAACAGAAACAGTACAGGCACTATTTTGTTATTAATTTTTTTTTCTGGTGCCTAGTGGGTGACTGCCCTGGATACTTCAGCTAGATTCAGAGAAGACCCTTTCTGCTTCCTAAGAAAATCTACTCTCCATTATCCTCCATGAGGAGAGACATCTTTGTGGTTTCAGCATGTGATGAAGGAAAACATCTCATAAACTGGGTGAAGGCTCTCGAGATTCCATGTGTGTGTGTGCGGAATGTGCACAGACTGCAGTGAAAGTCTGGGATCAGCACACAGGGTTTTGTCAGGTTTGCTCAATACAGAGTCAGGGTACAGCCCTGAATGTGATCACATATGGAAGCTGGAAAGAAAGCTCCCATTCTATGAAAACAGCCAGGGACAATAGGAGGGAGAGCAAGGGTTAATGAATGCCAAGTGCCTCTTCAATGCAGTTCTTCTCGGGTGTCCAGGTATATAGGAATTTAGAAACTTTGGCTGATAATATATTTTAAGATGCAAAATCACATAATTATGTATTTTCTCATGCAAATTCATTGAGTCTTACCTTATGGTGGTGCAAATCAAGACTGTTGCCAAGGCAGTGGATGTAAGTGTATGTCCTGTACTGCAAGCAAATGATGCACAACAAACACTGAGTGGAAGAATGAGACACTTGCATGGCGAGCACAGCCTTGTCCTTTTGTTTGTCCTCCAGTCTCATGAACTGTATCCCCAAGACTGGCACATATACTGATTAGTGAGTAGTTCTGACAGAAGTAAATTAGATGGTCTATTTACATAATTACCAAAAGGTATGACAAAGCTGAATGATGAAATCTCTACTCATACTGAAAGCTCATAGGAATAGCTCACCTAAACGGGGAAAGTTTGCAGGGCCTTAGGCAGCAGGGGCAAATGTTTCCATGGACCCACTGGGAGGGTCACAAGCACCTTTTAAATTTCTTGGTGGGCAGTGCCAGGAAGTCCTGACTGCAGTGGGGCCTCCCCGGGGCGTGGGGTGATGCATGCAGCCAGCTGCTGGCAGGGATTAGGAGGATCTGCCTCTGCCAGGTGCTGGTGTTGTGCCCCTTCACCAAACATTTTTATGTGCTGGTCACCTCCCACGTAGGAGACAGCTGTTCTTTCTTCTTCTTATCCAAACGCTTGCTTCCCTTTAACCTTTGGTTTCTTAAACTGCCAGCTTCTGGGTTGCAGTCCTGTGAAATAGACAGCTGTCTCCTTGGTCAATCTCACTGATTTCAAAGAGTAACCCTGCAAAAGTTGATGTAAAACACACTTTTTTGTTAGCAGGTTGCTTTTCCTGCTTTCCTCCTTTCACTTTCCATTTTCCTTTCCCTTTGTTTCCTTTTCCTCTCTCTCTGTCTCTCTCCCTCTTTCCTCTCTCTCAAAACAGAGTGATTTCCAGCAATTTCCTGTGAGGCTAGGAAAGGCTTCTCCCTAGACTCTTTTGTTAGATTCCATATCCCCTCAGTGCCCCACGGAGTTTTTTTCATTTTTCCCATCCAGGAAACCTATCTTTTATGCTGCTTATAGGTACAAAATCATTGCAGCTACAGGAAACAAGTGGTCCCATTTTCTAATACCAATGCTGTGTTGAACTCATTTCCCCTTCAGCAGAATGCTAGTAGTATTGCTATTACTATTGTTAATAGTACCCACGCAGCACACATTTCAGAAGTATTTGGTCAACAATCAGGTCCCTACGTCAGGCTAGTATTGCTTGGAAATACGTGAACACCTGAAAACACGAGTTTAGAAGCAACTCCACTGCAGGGATGGCTACCAAAATGCTAAAGACGAGTAGCCCCAAAGATATTATTCTAATAACTTCCACACTGTCTAAACATCATCTGCTTTTAAGAGAGTATTGCAGATAGAAAGACCAAAGAATATAGAAACCTACTGGAAGGCAGTGAAGCCTGATGTGTAGCCCTTCAGCACTGAGAATTTGTGCCTGTAGAACTGAATTAAACATAATTCAGCTATATCAGTGCCAGAAATCTCAATATACCATGCTTCATCCAAAATCCTGGTGTGCTGGATACCAGAAAGGAAAAAAAAGAATATCCCAGTGAGACAAAACAAGCATCACTGGTTTTTATCATGGTCTGTGCTGCTGTTTATAACAGTGAGTGCATTTCCTCACTGGAGAAGGTACCCCTGTGGGGTTCAGTGAGGAGAGGCTCTGCAAACTCTGCCCAGGCTCATCAACTAATATGAAATACAGAGCTGTGCTAGTATCTGAAAAGAATGAGAGGGTGCTGGAGCTGTCTTTACACTTCACAAGTTTGTGTTGTTAGGTTACAAGTGAAAGGGCCACCAAGAATGAAAGTGGGCCTGGTTGCACAGTCTTAAGATGACAAAGATGACCCAACACTGAGACAAAAATGAGGTTGTCTTTCCCATAGTGATTGGAGTTACTGTAAGACCAGACCTCTGAAGGGCCAGGACGTGCCATTCTGCTGGGTATGTGGATAGTCACAAACCTGAAATTTTGAATTTGAATGGGAAAGGAAAGTACAGTCCAATCTGAAAAAAAATACTGTACATTCTTGAGTGTGCAAAGCACAGTAAATCCCAAAGACAGAACCATCAGAGACATTTGTCCTCTCTCAGCCACAGCCACATCAGAAAAGCTGCAGCAGCCAAGAAAAAGCAGACGCTGTAATGAGATGACTCTCACCCAGCCCTATATATCATTACTTACTTTATCTTGCAAGGCGAATGCACAGGTATTGGGCCCGAGTCCAGGAAAGCACTTAGGGCAGTATTCTGATAGCCTGCAGAAGAACAGCACTTTGCTCAGCAAACAGCACCCGTGAAGTCTTTTAGGTGATTTATGGAGTTAAATTTGCGCAGTGTAAAGGCACCAGCATTTCTTTCCTCAGCATTTGCGTAGGGCTAACTCCAGTGATGCAACTCACTGCAGGAGGTTATTTGTATGTACACAGGCTCTGCTAATAGACCTAACTGACCCAAGACAAGGAAACCTCCCTCTCTCTCTCCCTCTTGAAGCCTGCAGTGACTTCCACTTAAAGCCTGCAGTGAAAATGATCAGCAAGGGACCTCCAGAATTTGGGAATTTGTCACAAAAGCACACCTGCCTTGAGGGTTAGGAGAAGGTTTCAGGGCACAGGCTGTTAATACATGATGATTTAACTCCATAAACTATTCAGAGAGGAAGCCAGAGGTACCTCTGCATGAAAGTGCAAATACTCTAGGTGAATGCTGGACCAAGAGAAGTGAGGCATCTTCCTCTCTTTAGGGTCCTAAGAAGATCCCTAGCATGCAGCTAAGCACCTAGGCCAGTCCTGGGAAAATGATGTGGAGAGCTGGTAATCTTGAAAATACCCTGATTCAGAGTCCAAGGAGAGGCTTCATTGACCTAGTTGAGTTTTGGATTGGAGCCTGAAGAAGCTTTGTCCAGATTTGAACTTAAGATCTTCGTAACATACTGGAAGGGTGGGGGGAACCTGCACAATTTTCTGGTACAACAAAGAAGTTACACTGCTAGATGAAAGAGTGCACATCATTTCCATGAGCAGAAACAGGTTAAAAATTCATTTGGGTAGTTGGATTAACTCCATCAGTATAGGAATCAATTCAGAAAAAAATGGTGGCTCTCTGTTCAATAGTAAGGCCTGTAGTTCTCTGAGTGGCCAGCAACCCTGAGCTGGAAGACAGGTATAAGGAGCAGAATGAAGCCTCCATAATCCATGAGGAAATGGTCAGTGACCTACTACACCGCTTGCACACACAAGTCTACAGAGACAGATGGGATCCACCCAAGGGTACTGAGTGAGTTGGTGGAAGTGTTCACCAAGCCACTTTCCATCATTTATCATCAGTCCTGGCTAACTAGGGAGGTCCCAGTTGACTGGAGGTTAGCAAATGTGATGCCCATCGACAAGAAAGACTGCAAGGAGGATATGGGGAACTACAGGTCTGTCAGTCTGACCTCGGTGTTGGGAAAGGTTATGGAGCAGACTATCTTGAGTGTCATCACATGCCACACAGAGGATAAGCAGGTGATCAGGCCCAGCCAGCATGAGTTTATAAAAGGCAAGCCCTGCTTGATTAACCTGATCTCCTTCTATGACAAGGTGACCTGCTTAGTGGATGAGGGAAAGGCTGTGGATGCTGTCTCTGTAGGCTTTAATAAAGCTTTTGACACTGTTTCCCACAGTATCCCCCTGGAGAATCTGGCTGCTCGTGGCTTGGTTGGGTGTACACTTCACTGGATAAAATTTGGCTAGGTGGTCAGGCCCAAAGAGAGGTGGTGAATGGAGTTAAATTCAATTGGCAGATGGTCGCAGTGGTGTTCCCCAGGGCTCAATACTGGGGCCAGTTCTCTTTGATATCTTCATCAGTGATCTGGTTGAGGAGATCAAGAGCACCCTCAGTAAGTTTGCAGATGATGCCAAATTGGGTGGGTGTGTTGATCTGCTTGAAGGTAGGGAGGCTTTACAGAGGGATCTGGACAGGCTGGATTGATGGACCAAGGCAAATGGTATAAGCTTCAACAAGGCCAGGTTCTGGGTTCTGCGCTTGGGTCACAACAATCCCATGCAATGATACAGGCTTGGGGAGGAGTGGCTGGAAAGTTGCCCAGTGGAAAAGAACCTGGAGGTGTTGGTTGACAGCTGGCAGAATATGAGCCAGCAGTGTGCCCAGCTGGCCGAGAAGGCCAACAGCATCCTGGCTTGTATCAGAAATAGTGTGGCCAGCAGGACTAGGGAAGTGATTGTACCTCTGTACTTGGCCCTGGTGAGCTGGTGTATTCAGTTTTGGGGTCATCACTACAAGAAAGACATTGAGATGCTGGAGTGTGTCCAGAGAAGGGCAACGAGCTGGTGGAGTGTGTAGAGAACAAGTCTTATGAGGAGCAGCTGAAGAAACTGGGGTTGTTTAGCCAGAAGAAAAGGAGGCTCAGGGAGATCTTACTGCCCTCTAGAACTACTTGAAAGTAGTCTGTTTTCCCAATTAACAAACAGTACATGAGGAAACAGCCTCATGCTGCACTAGGGGAGGTTTAAGTTGGATATTAGGAAGAATTTCTTCACTAAAAGGGTTGTAAAGGACTGGAACAGTCTAGCAGGGCAAGTGGTGCTGTCACCATCCCTGGAGGTATTTAAAAGACATGGTGCTTAGGGACATGGTTTAGTGGTGACCTGGCAGTGCTGGGTTAATGGCTGGATTTGATAATCTTAAAGCTTTCTTCTGACCAGAACAATTCTATGATTCGTTGGTGACTGTTATGCTTACTGAGACTGCTGTGGCTCCAAGGCTTTGGGCACTGCTTTTGGGCAGTAAATGAAGACACTATTCCTTTTATTCTGGATGTTAGACTTAGCGTAGCAGAGGAACGAGGAAGAGACAGTAGTAGTAAGATAATGGTGTTATCTAGTGGCACAGGGCCATTTCAACAGTTTAATAAGAGTTATGCATTGGTTTTTTTCAAACTTGGAAAGTTGGTCTCCCTGGCTGTTGAGGCAGGCATGCCTCATGGCTGGGGCACACAATGGCTCCTTGGAGCTGCTGCACCAGGGCTTCTGTTTTGCAGAAGTGCAGCAAAGGCAAGAGGACAAGTGGGTATTTGTGTCCTGTCCCAGTGGATCAGGATACTCAGACAAACCTGGAAGTCTGGAAGTTTTCCAGGTTCACACACCAGGTATAGCAGAGAGACTTGCTACAGGTTACACAAGAAGTCTATGGTGAAGCAGGCTTCTTGATCCTAGAGCAGTACACAGACAAGCAGATTTACGTGGTACTGGGAGAGCACTCCATGCACAGTGGGCAGCATTTGAATTGGGTAAAGAAGGGTATCATCAAGGCTGGTGCCTGAGTGTACAAAGGGCCATTACTCATTATTTACCAACTCAATGTCCAACCTGTACCTGCTGTCACAACAGCATGTGCTTTAATCATATTAGAAAAACTGCACTTCTGCTTCCAAAATCAATTTCATGGAGATGTTGGCTCCATAATATACAAGGGCAGATCCTCAATACGGCAATCAGCAAAGTTGTGTTGACTTTGAAGAAGATGTAACGATTCCTGTCTGCTGGGAAACTGATCCTCAATGACGGAGTATTGAGGTAAGAGACAATGTTGAGCTATGATGACTGAACAGCATCTTGAGAATGATTAACAGGTTTCCTTTCCAGGGGGATGGGAGAAATATGGACTATGCACAGAGAAGCAGCACCCATCGTAGACAGTAATTAAATCCCACGTGACCTTTATTTTGAAGGTTTAAGTGGAATAAAAATGGTGTGTAAGAGTTACTTTTGTGAGTAGGCTTTGGTCTCTTTAGAACATGGTGGACTCAAGTCACAAATTTGGGAAGGCTCAATAAAAATGCAATACCTAATACAAAAGTAAAAGTGCGTTGTGTGTCATGAAGGGACACTCAGCATATACAAAGCAGAGATTAAAAAAGATGTCTATAACTACCTTTTTTTCACAAACAAATGGCTGCTTTTTACTGTAGGACATGCCAGGAGCAGGAAGCTCACCCCAGTGGTGAGAGGAGGTTGATAGAAATTTTCACTGGGGTGTGTCTGCAGGCGTGTGAGGGGGGATTAGCTGCCACAGCACACACATACCCCACGCCCCCACCCTCAGTTGCCACCCCAGCTGGAATATCACACCCCGGTGGTAGCTCTCTGCAGACAGCAGTGAGCCAGCATGTGCAGCAACTGTTTGAACAGGGGATTAAAGCACATCGTAAAAGCTTGTGGCCAGAAGCAAGAGAAGAATGTTTTCATGAGACATCCGTAGGTTGTGAAGCGCTGGGTGTGCAGACAGCTCTTAAATAAAAGGCAGAGAGCAAAGCACTCACAAAACACAGGAAACCACATGTTTATTTCTTCTCAGGAAGCCCAGTGAGCTGTAAGGCAGCAGCCCAGGCAAAGTCCTCGCCTCCCTCCCCTCGTGTCGAGTGTTCAGGCTGGCTCCTGCTGCAGATCTGCCGTCTGAGTGCGGCAGGTAGTGACTGGCCAGTGGTGGCTGACAGCTATGAAGAGATGGCTGTGTGATCAGCTGTAGGGTCCCCATTGGGACCAGGCAGTGGTGCCATCTGCATGGGCATGTCCAGGAAACCAGGAAAGCTATAGCTATTACCTGAACTTGGCTTGAAGGAAACAGATGAGTTATAAAATGGCAGGGTCAGCTCATCAGCTGGGCAACCTGGAAAAGAAAACTTACTGTAGCTATGCCAACATAAAGGACTTACTCCTAATTTTATAGATATTTACAGGCTGGGTTTTGCAATCAACTGATACCTTTCTGTGCTTGAAATGGAGGGACAGGAAATTTGAGTTTTGCTTTGAATATCACCTTTCCTTGTGGCATAGCTGGGACTACAGCTGAGCAACACAGCTTTGACTTCCTCCACTCCAAACTATTCCCTTTTTTGTTTTATGAGTGTTTAAATTGTACATATCACTTGATATAAAGTGCAGCTGACAGACCAGTGGTTTTGCACTCTGCAGCACAAGGTAGGGGAGCACATGACTAAAGGGGACAAAGAATTGCTTAAAATGGCTGAGTACTAAAAACCTATCCAGCTGTGACAGTATGTACCCATTTGAGGTTTTTCAAGCTGTTAAATATTTTTCAATTCAGTATTTATATTAGTTTGTCCTGGGTCCTATCCTTTTTTTTTTTTTTTATCTTCTTGTGAATTCACTTTACTAAAAATACCAACCGATGGTCTTTTTGTGAAGCAAAATCAGGTTGGTGAAAACTGGTTTTGTGCAAGCAGCATGATAAAAGGTGCATTCAGAAATATATCCAACAAGTAAGCTCTCTGCAGGATGTAAGGCTTCTGAAAAGGGAAGCTGAATCCTGCGAGCTCTTCCATTGCAGGCTTGTGCTGCTATTGAGGGCAACCGCGAATAAGGTTTTGCAGGATCAGGCCCCAGAGTTCAGCAAAATTTACTTCCTGGCTGCTCTCCACCGCATTTAACAGCTGAAATAAAAGAAGGAATTAATTTCTGGTTTAAATCCTTGGCAAGCGACTTCATCTCGTTGCTTATCTTTTCATGGGAATCAAAGGATCCTGCCTCGTTACAGCTACTCATGGAGTAGGAGCTGGAGGGAAAGCTTTCTGAGATGGAAATCAGGTTCTGACCAGTGGTATTTTCAATAACGTTTAACAAAGCTGCATTGCTAAAGAAAGGCAATAAGATGACTTTCCTGTTTTTTTGTTCTTGCCCTAAGTGTGGTTCATTTTTCAGCCAAAGGGTTAACCATTTCTGCAGTGCATACCCAGCACCCTGCTCTTCCTGGTGGCTTCTATCAAACTCTATTTTATTGTGAAGCATTGCACTTTTGGAAAATATAGTCCACCAATTTGGTGGTAAACAAGCCTTGGCTTTAAGACAAAGCTTGTTTTAATCTCCATGATCAGGCTACAGATCTGACCATGTTTTTTAACAAACCTCTTATGAAGAAATCCTATTCATGATTATTATCTATATGAGAATAAAAATGTCTAATTACCTTATATTAAATCTGTATTTATCAATTGTGGCTTTCTCTGGGAAATTGTAATTTGCAGAAATGCTCCACATTCCAGGCTGTAACAGTTGGAGGTGGATGTCCTTAAGGATGGGGAAAAAAAGTTCTTTTTTAAATGGCACATTTACTAATTATAAAATGCTCTTATCTCTCTGCAGCCAAAGCCAAAATGAACATGTGCCTTGCACTAAGAAATCCCAGGATTGTCACAACTTGTGCCAGCTGTTGAGGTTATGACACCTGTGCCAGCATCGCCAGCTCTGCCCACTGTCATCTGTTCCAACTGTTCCATCTGCACTGTTTGTACCAATTCTCCCATTTCTGCATCTGTACCTTCTGCAGAAACGGGTCCAACAATGCCAGCTGTGTCATTGGTGCCAAATATGCCAGATGTTCTATTTGTCCACCCTGGGCCAAATCAATGTAGTTTTGTGCTCATTAGTTTTAGCTGGTAGATTCTATTTCACAATTTTTCGAGATGCACTTAGATCAAATCCATTCTAAATCACCACTACAACTGCATTACATCTATCTCAACATAAACAGAACTTTGTTTGTCATCCCGTGTTCAGTCAAAATTATTTTTATCTTATTAAATCACGTGTGATGGTACAAGTCCCGTCTTAATGACAAGATTTTTGTTTATTTTCCTGTAGAGGATGTAGCTGCAGAGAAATGAACAGACAAAGATCAGGGTCATGGTACCCAGGCTGTAAATAAACCCCGTGGTTACAGAAAAAAATTGCCCGCACTTTGATATACTGACTCAGAAAACCCTGGTCCCGATCCCTTATTCCACCACTGCCGATCAGGAGAAGCCCATACAATGTCAGCTGAGTTGCACTCAGCACATTAAGCTGCAAGGGAGAGGAAAACAAAGCTCTGGATGTGTACTGACAATGGGCATTTTTACCCGGGCTGTGCTCACGGTCTGGTCTCTGCCTGACTGTCCTGCTCAGGAGAGGGGCAGCTGCGTTGCTGCCACCGGCCCTCCACAACCACCCTGTGGCCGCACCCAGACTCAGTATCTTTTTGTTTGGTAAGTTGAACCTGTATTGATTTGGGTGACGTGGTCTGCCTTTTCTGTGCTTCACTAATGACATAATATCAGAAAGCCAAATCTGTGAGTAACTATTTATCTGGATTCATCGCTTACTCACACTACTGTACCAGTTTGTGCCCTTGGCCATATCCTGGACATCACACTGTGTTCACTGAAGGTGATGGGACTTCTGGGTGCGTCCTGTCCTCTGGGATTGGGCACTCTGGGTCAGTAAGGAAAGTCAAAATTTGCCAGTGTCAGAGATCTCAAAATAAAGTTAATTTCTTCATAAGTGAACAAGCCCAGGTTTTGCATTCCTGTCTAATACTGCTCAAAATCACAGAATCACAGAATAGCAGAAAGGTAGGGCTTGGAATGGACCTCTGGAAAACATCTAGTCCAACTCCCTTGCTAAGGCAGGTTTGCCTAGACCAGGTTACACAGGAGCGCATCCAGTCAGGTTTTGAAAGTCTCCAGAGAAGGAGACTCCACAACTTCTCCGGGCAGCCTGTTACAGCACTCCATCACCTTCAAAGTAAAGAATTTTTTCCCTATGTTTAGGTGGAACTTCCTATGTTCTAGTTTGTCCTCATTGCCCCTTGTCCTATCACTGGGCACCACTGAAAAGAAAAAAAGAGCTTTTGTGTTAAAACCTAAGTAGGATGTAGATGGCCCAAGGCCTGCAGGGAACCATGACTTTATGGGCACTCATTTAGCACAAGTGATGAGCCCAGAACCTGATCACTATGGGTCCCAGCTTTGACCCAGCAGCTCCAACAGGAGCTCTAGGCACTGCGGGCCAACTTGTGAGTTGCTGCACATGAGGAACCAGGAGCTGCCAGCACCTATGGCCCTGCGTGGGCACGAATGTGCTCAGCAGCTTGGGAGCCAAACACAGCACCCTGGCATCCTGGACTTGCAGTGCCGCAGGGGTCACCCATGGTCCCATCCATGCCCCCCCCATTGTGGAAGAATTACTCACCCCTCTGCAGACAGCAGCACTGTACCAGAGGGATGCAGCTCTGCCTTGTGGGGATCCAGAAAATGGGTTTGTATGAACTCAGTCTGCTACTCTGGTCTATTGAAATGAGTAGAGCTGACAGCTCCTCATCAAACAAAGGTACAGATTAAAAAATAGTCAGTCAGTTAATTTAGAGAAGGGGACTGAGGCAGAAGGAAAAGAGGCATTTAATGGAGAGGAAGGAAGTAGGTGCAGAAGGAGGCTGGAGGCCCAGCAACACCCTGGAGGCTTGCATGGCGGGGACCTCTGCCACCGATGGTGGGGACCTGTGAGGGAGGAGATCCCAGTGATGCTGCAGACCATTTCAGTTCTGTCCTGCAGCTGTCACAACAAATTTCATCTTAAAAGCTCCTTGAGCTCACAGATGTTACTGCGCAGAAGGGCTCCAAAGTACATTCCTATCTGATCTGTTTGCCCCTTTCTTCCATGGGATGAAGAAATAGGGAGAAAACAGAGAGACAAAATACGAAAGAAATATTTTCAGTGTCTGGTTTGGGTAACTGAGTTGGCAGCCAATGAGAGGGACAGATTTCTAATTAAGAAGTAGCTCCTGAAGCTTCTCAGGCAAAACTCTGTCTGAAATCTGTGATTCAGCACTTTAGAAATTCCACAGATTTCCAAATTGTGCAACTGGAGGACACCCCATGCCCCAGTCCATGAGTTCGGCCGCCATGGTCAGCAGCCACCTGCCAGGCATTCTCTTTACTCATACAGCAAATGCCTTGAGATGGGAATTATTTCTTTCTATGGTGTTCACAACAGTAGTTCCTGGTTTTCACTCTGTCTGCTGCAAAGCACCATCTGATAGTAACAACCAAATAATCTATCCTGGGCTGTGCAGTCACCTACATGGGCCATCCCATCATTGCACCACTGTGAAGCAATGCACGGGCTTCAGCCCACCCCTGCCTCCTCAGCAGGGCTTATGGAGGTGTCTTTGGAAAGCATTTCTGAGGCTGTCTTCCTCAGCAGCTGAGCTGAAAAGATATTGTCCCAGGCATAAAAAGGAACTTTTATTTTTTTGCTCCAAGTCAGGTTGGCTAAGACCTTTGGGGTACTTTTTGCCTCTTTCTGTCACACTCTGTACTTCCTGAAGCCATTGGGGGGACTTGCTCATAACCCAGAAGGTGGAACAGCTTCTCTCTCCTGCTCCATTTGCCTTCTGCTGGTTTTTCAGTGTTTACTGCAGGTCCTGGGTTTGCTATAGGGCACTGGACTGTGTTTTGTTACCCCTGCTGTGTGGTGGCAGGAGCTGGTTATCTCAGAGGTTCCTATTGTTGGCCTCAGCAGCACAGGTAGTCCCTGCCAGCAGCACCATCCCACCAGCTGTCTCAGGCATCTTCACTTGGCCCTGTGACCTTTTTCCTAAAGGAAAGGCCATGAAAAGAGACTTGTCACCCCCATTGTTTCATGTTGCCCTTGTCGATGGGTCCCATATGGGATTCTTTTCATATTTCACTTTAAAAAATAAGGAGACATTTTGGAGGTCAGGGAGATGGAGAATCCAAATTTTCTTTAAGAGATGACAGTGCAGCAGAGCCCTGGGGATATTAACAGTTTTCAGTTGTGTCCTGAAGAGATTTACTCCTTTTTTCTTTGAAGACCCTCACTTCCTTCTCAAGTCTTCTTGAATTACATGAATCTCCCCCTCCAAAAACCTGACAACAGACAACCAAGGGACAACCCAAGCAGCAGGGCTCACCCTTTAATCACTATTTGCCATCTAGGTAGCAAACGTAGGTCACTTTTGTTTATTAAAAAAATTAAAATAAAAAAATAAATCAAGACTGGGAATACAGAGCAGCTCCCAGTTTAGCCTGAGTTTAGCTTGTATTCTTAAAAAGGAAAGGGAACATGGCATAGAGGGTTATAGGCTGAAGCCTGGCGTTGTGGAGCACTAGCTACTAAAATATACTTTATTCCTTGCCACCACTACCAATAACACTAACATGAATGTGCACACATTCACACACACACACAGATGATTGTCTCTTTACTGCTGTGTTTAGGCAGCACAGGCCAATTCCCATTAAAGTCCAACTCTTGAGTTCACTGGGCATAAATCACATTCAGGATATCTTTGGGTTTTTATAGCATTTTATAAATAAGCAGAAAATTAAAAGTATGAAGAATTAAAAATATTTTATTTCCCATTCTTTCAACAGAGGAACTCTTCAGATTGACTTACAAGGAGGGTTTGAATGCTGGGCAAAAGCAATGTGCTCTATCCCAATTAACCTCTCTAGCTGGCCAAAGGTCAAGAATGGTCCTCATCCCACATCCACCATTGGCAGCTCTCCCTGTGGAGTGAGATGCTTCACCAAGAGACTTTCCTACTCTGGCTGCCCCCACAAGGGAAACTGCCAGTTAGCAGAGCTCAACAGAGCAATGGAAAAGGGACATAATTATAACTGAGACTGCACAGAAGAATTTTATAGGGCCTCTGTTCTTTCTCAGCTTTTTTGCATCTTTCTGGTTTCATCTGGGCGATGTTAGCGAAGACAGAAGCATCCTCTTTAAAATCCTCCAGAAGAAGTCCTCAAAAAAGGAATTTCCATAGCAAACTCTGCACATGGCAGCCCAATGGGTGTGACTGTAAAGAATTTTTTTTCTTGCAGCAGCAAACACTCAGGCTTTCAAAAAGAATGAACCCACTTCAGTATTTTTAGGTTTTATTGCATTCATTTAACAAATGTCATTACTTGCAACTTTTAAAATGACAGTGAGTTTGTGTGAGCTCTCCTGACACTTTTTTCATTATCCTGGTGGGCAACAGAAATAGGCAGGGGAGAGAGGAGGAAAGCAGCTGAAGGGTGCCAAAAACCCATGAATATCTATGCAGCAAAACCCATCTAGGTGGTACTGAAAATTTTGCAGCCTTGAGCAGTGGTATTGGATTGCCTATACAAACTTTTTTTTTTTTTTTTAAATACAAGAATAGCTCATTTGTTGGGTTTTCAAAAAATATCAGATTTCACACTGGGCTGCTATGAAGGGTGGAAATTTTCTTGAAAAATTGTCATTTTATACAACTCTAATTAGCAAACTGTTCATATAAACCCGCAAGCTGTGCAGCAGATTTCACTTCCAACATCTCTACAGACAAGATAGAATTTCACCTACTTATTTACTGATCATGTCGCAGCATCCTTTTCCTACTCAGTGATGACTGTTCAATGGCTTATATAAAATGTGCTGGTGATTTCATGGCAATTCCATTGGACAAGTGTCCACGTGCTAAAACAAATCACCATCACTGGCATGCTCTCGTTGGCAGTTGAGTTAGGCAGGAACCTAACTTAAGGTGCAAAAGATTGAATTATCTTTTCAACTCAAGAGACGGTACAACCAAAAGCAAATGAAAAACAAGGGTGGTGCTCTTTGGGATCTACTCTTTCCACTTTCAGCAGCATGAATATTTATGACTGTATTTTGTCCTGTTACAGACAAAATAAGAGATGCCCAAGGGGATTCAGTCAATGCAAATAAAAGCAATGTTTGCAAGCATGAGTAAATCTCAGTCACGGTACTTGGCATTTTATGTCAAACACAGATAAAGTGCAAAATTGGAAGAGATAGAAGTGATTTCAGGACAGAACGGTTGTTGGAGGGTCACTGGAAAGAAGTGGAGCCTTGAGCAATGAGCCCTCCCTCTTTCAGGCCACGGTTCAGGCAGGGTTACCCATGTTTCGTATATAGCCTCATGGGGATCATTAATCCTAACTGAATCCCGTTTCTTTAAACTCACAAATACTGGTGGGATCTCTCATTCTTCCTACAGCCAACTTGTGGTTTCCACTACTTTCTTGTATGTTTCAAAATGCACATTTATCCCTGAAAAGCTTTTCATGCTGGTAAAAAATCTTTTAAAACTGCAATTGTTGGACACTTTGGCAGAGGTTGATGAAGAAAGATAACACTTAATTAAAATCAGGTAAATTTATTTAATTCTTACTTTATTGGTAGCTGATGTGTAGTGAAGAAAAAAAAAAAGACAGTGCAAGAAGATTCATGCTCTGCAAGCATCTGCTCCATATTTCTAATGAAAAGTTTGCCTTCCTCCTCTCATTGTCTTATGTGATGTTATGGGGAACAGAAAACTCCCTCTAACTCCATTCATTTAATTCCACTGCTTTTGGCATATTTAGAGACACTGTTGTTGCTTTAACGTTACTTAAACTGGATGCATTTCATTAAAACTGCTACTGATAATATTTATTTTGCCATTCTTTTTTTATGTCAATAAAATGACATTTCGCCCAGTGGAAACAAGTGAAGTGAAAGTCTCCCTGTGCTCTTCACATTAAAACTTTCTCAGATATGGTGTCTTAGATTTCAAGAACTAGAAACCATATGACAATGTGACTTTTTGTTCATTTTACCTACAGTCATTGTGATTTCCAGGTTAAACCACACGGAACAATAAAACTAAGTTTCTATATGATCTATTTTATGTCTTTCTTTCATTTATCTATACATGTCTTATTTATTTGCTCACACATATATAAATTTACTTACAGACAGTGACTGACTCAAAGTATGCTTTCCTAGGTGCCCTATTCTGTTTTGGATTTTGTTATTTGCAATTAGAGAAACTTTAAAAACTGTTTGTCTTAAATATAGAACTTGGACAGTTACACTTTTTTTCTAAATGTCTCAGAACTCAATATATACTAATCCAATAGCTCATTTGTGTTTGATATATACTTTTTAGGACTTGGATCTTCTAAGCTGTGCAATATATAGTCCCTCCCAAGAGCCACCTGTTCCCTTTGGACATCCAATTTATTTTACACCCCAAGCTTCTTATAAATACCAGCATAACTCAATTTATGGGGATGAAATTTCTGCTTAAATTCATATGCATTTATGTATTGTCCTGTACTTTACATTTCTTGGAGCTGCTATTAACTGAAATGAAAAAACAATAAGTGTAAACCAACAGATCTCTTTGAAACATAATAGCTGCAGGGTTTTATTATTTAGAGCTCCGTGGAGCATGATCACAGGTATGTTGAACTCACAGTCAGGTATTTTCTGACAAGTCTTTAAGTCTGTACCTTTATAAATAGGTGAGAAAGCTTTTACTGTCTTTGCCAGATTATTAATCTGCCTTGCCTGATTATCCCTCTTCCTTGCAAAGCACTGTAGTTATTTTGTGTAAAAATAAGGACTTGTATCCTCACTGGTTGTCTGTCTTTCTGCTTGACTTTACGATAAAGTCATAATGATTAACTAGTGACTCTTCACTTTTATCATCTCAGCAAGTCATGTAAAAACACAACTACAGATTCACCGCAGGATGAAACAGAAAGAAAAAGTGGTTTGAAGGATGGTCTTCTCAAAGGCCATTACTAACAAAGGTATATTATAGACCAGAAGTATGCATAAAAATGTCTGCATTTGTTTTCACCCTGTTGCTTTTTACTCACATTTGCCTTAAAATAACTCCTGAAAGTGCTCAATGGGTCATTAGAAGCCCTTGTGGAACTTGAATCATGTTAATTGTGTTTTGCCTTTCATAACCTGTTGTCTGATACAATGTGGGGCTCAGGTAGGTGCACTGGTGTTTGGCCAAGACCCTTCACTCTTACCATTGCTCACGATCAGCTGCCTGGCTGGAAGGTCAAAGTGTCTTTTCTTTGGAAGGAAATACTTCTGCTGTGAAAGCACTACTGGGTTGATGCTATTCATTTATTTGCTCTGTTTCCAGCTATTCAGGGCCAAACACCCAGGCATGTACTCACAGCGAGCAATGATGTACTGACTTGGTGGGACTTAAATGGAAGGATACTGCAGCACTTAATTTGAGTTGCAAAAAACAGTCAACAGAAAATAAAGAAACTACTTGCAAGGTGGATTTGACATCCTATTTGAGACTTCTTATATTTCTAAACTTGTGCTGTCACTAGTGCAGTGACATTATTTAGATATGCACTGAAGTCAAACCATGAGAGAATATGAAGATATTCTTCATAATAGAAGAACAAGTGTAGTGATGAGAGGAGAGGGTTGTCAACATTTAAAACACAGATTTGCAACCACATCTAAATTGTTCCTTCTAATGTATTTTAACTGTAGGGATGTGCATCTTCAAGGATGCAAATCTGAAATGAATTTATCTTCTTCGCTTACATGTAAGTAAGGTACAGTACGTGGCAACGCACATCCAGTGTTGGTATTGGGTCTTCTCCATTTAAGCAGAGAATCAAAGGTGTGATTGCCTAATAAGGGCACAACTGGGGATAGTTATTGAATTCCTTAATCCATTCAAAACATGCTTTCACACAGATCTAGAGAAGAGACTTTATCTCCTGAATTAAATGTTGGCTTTGTGATAACAAAGCTCATGAAAGATCAAGAAAGATTCTGACATCAAAACTACTCATCACCAAAGAAATTTCTGAAGGCTGAAGCACTGAAGCTGTATATAATTATGCACTGTCAAATAAAGCTATCCCAATGCAGAAGACCAGCACAAATCAAATGGAGTTTAAAGTCCTTGATCACTTCATCAGTGGGGTTGTCATGGTACATGACACTCGTGCTGTTCATACTATATAGGGATGATTTTTTTCCTAAATGGAAGAAAGATTAGGTCAGAAGTGTGTATTTATGACTAGATTAAACATGCCAGGATTTAAAAAATATATCTATATTATTCTATTTTGTCATGTGTATTTAAAAGATTATATTTTGCTCTTCAGTTTTCTATTGTTTTTAGAAAGTGTTTTAATACACAAGCACCAGTTTCAATAAAACTTGTAACATGAACAGCAATTAAAGGAAAATATTTGCAGTGACTATGTTTGGAAGCCAGGGTGTCTCACCTAGGTTTTATAAACATGGGTTTCTTTGAAATGTTGCTTGACATACACCATGCTGCTTTCTACAAAATGACAATGATGGTGTCATTTACGAATAATCATGATTCACTTGGAAGCTGAATGTAAATGATACTGTTCTCTAATGTAAGAAATGTCCTGTGACCCATGTTGAATGTTTCTTCTTTCTGCAATAGGAACCACTGGATGGTACTCCGCAGCGCTCAAAAAGTTCAAGTCAGGAGGGATATCTAGTCAAATTGTCTTTAAGAAAAAGGAAGTTAGAGTGGGCTGGGATGTCAGGAAATAAGACAGTAAAGTAACAAGTAAAGTAAGGTATGGAGAAATGCTCACAGAAGGCTTTGATATTTGGAGGCTCGGAGTTTGACGAGGAAAGCTCACAGCTTGTTGTCTGATGAGAAGTAAAAGAGAACATGGAAAAGTCATAGGAAATTAGGTTTCACAGGACTGACTGTATCAATGAACTAAAGAAAGATTCTCATTTCTCTGTGAGGAAATCGAAAGGTTCATATGTTAAAAGATGTGATCACAGCTACCATTTTAATATTTATAAACCAGAATGCTGCTTTATAATTTTCCTTTCCTTTGCTGAAATACTGCTCCCACATATCTTGTGGCAGTGGAGACGACATGTATTTTCTGCCTTTGGTTCTGCAGGCCTCTCTGGTGCAAGGGACATGTTGGCTGCAGGAAGAGATGTTATTGTAGCCCAGGTGCAGGGGAAGGGGAAATGATGAAAACCCTTCTTTTTGTAGCTCCAAGTTCAGAATCAATTTGCTAGAAATTTAGCAGATGCCAAACAAATGTAATCTGCTTTTGCATAGCTCCACTAGAGGAAAAATGCTATCACAATTACATCCTCAGAAACAATAGGTTTTTGCAAAGTGCAGCAATTTCTTAATCTTGGTATTGATTATTTCCCTTATTAGCAGTGCTGTATGGCTTTGAAGAAACTTTGCAGCCAGGCAGACTAGACTCTCTTCTGTCTCATTTCCATGCCACTCCCTGGAGGCAAGCTGGGCCATCTGCAAAACTGAAATGTCTGGCAGCTACCAGGCTGTGCCATTCTTAAGTCAAGGAAAACTTTGGGAGTTCCACCTTGCTCTGCAGCGGTTGCACAGGTGCAGCCAGACTCCACCTTGAAAGCAAACAAGATCTGCTGGAGGCTGAAGTGAGTTTCGAGGGCCTTCAGTACAGTCCACAGCAATGCCAGCTGCTGATCCTTGCGGTGTCTTTACATTTGAGTGGATCCTTAGTGACAGTGTTTCAGGCACAGTGTAGACACAGCCAGTGTTTTGGATGCTGTGTAAATAGTAAGTCCTACATCTTGTAAATCCATGACCTGCATTAGCATTAAAGTGGCTTGTGCAGCCTCTGAGTGTTGGATGGCATTGCACTTTACCATCAGGGTTATTCTTAGGGTACAGGGTGTCCAGGTACTTCAGGGGCAACCTGCTTTCTGTGTATCAGCTTACTGTCTGCACAGCCCCTGCTTTGAACATACAGGAAGGATGGCAAAAATTGGAGAATTTCAAGAATACTGTGCATCTTTGAAAACCAGAGTTTAATGTTCTAAACCAAGCCCTAAATAAATGAACAGTCAAAGATGTTGTCCTGAATTGCTTTGTCTCGGGTCCCTCTCTGTAACATGAGTATAATCCAACTGCTTGTGTTTGTTGGAGTGCTGCAAAGGAAAACAATCAGAATCCATCGTTAGAGCCCTGTGAAGAAAACAGTGAGATTTACAATTTGATATTCATTATAGAGTTTGATTCACACTACAAGGGGGTAAAATAAAATTTAATGGACAACAGTTCCTGCTTCCTAACTGTGATTATTTGACTTTGTGGCTATAACATACCTTTAACATCTTAAAAAGTCACCGTTGGTTTCAGCAGAATTACACTGACCTGTATGCTGAAGATTTATTTCATTGTAATTCTGTTGGCCAGACAGAATGTCTAATCACAGGGGATTGGTTATCAAGGTCTCCAAAACTCAGTTTCCTTTTTTTCCCCCTAGGAACTCAAAAATCCTAAAGAGAAAGCAAAGGTCCAGACGAATCACTGGGAATTTTGTCTGAGTAAAAAGAACTGGAAATAGAACTCAGGACAGTGGCAAGTTACAGTCCTGAGACATCTACCTTTTGTAAGGTCAAAGAATAATTTATTAAAGAAATGTGACCACTGTGACTTGTTGTGCTGATGATTGAAATAAGCACCATCCACCATAAGAGAAATATCTGTTGCTGTACTTTTTCTGTATATTTAAAAGTGTTTCTTTTAAGTTCAGAGATCAATCTCCTCTCCCTTACTCAAGGAAAATACGTGAATGCTTACCACTTTGGCTGGAGTATTAGAGACAGAAAAATGAGAGTAGAGCCCTCAGTACATCGGTATGCTGAAGACACTGCCTCAAGTGACAGAATGGTCTTAAAGGGCTAAAATGAAGAGAGATTTGGTGAACTTCCAGAATATGGTTGAGCCAGGAGAGGGATTGTCTGAGCCTTTGCTTGTAAGGGCCACTCCACGCTGCTGTTCAGCGAGAGGCTTAGCGGGCAGCAGGTGTGGGATGCCTGTGGCTGCTGCCGTCGACGTCGCTTGGCAGGGTTGTGATGGTGTGCGATCATATTTTGAGCTTCTTCAAAGGAATGAAAGGAATGAACAGAGGTTACTGTAGTGCATTATCAACAGAATAACCCCCATTCTCCACTTAAAGTAATAATCCTCTCTTTGTGAGCACCAGTAATCTGCAGCCAGCATGCACAAAGTAATTTGTAATTTTCTTTCACTTCTGCACAACCTGCAACAGAAAAACACAGACAGTACCCAAAATAACTTGGCAAGCCGTTTGCTTATGTATATAACAAGCAGGAACGAGCAGGATTGCACTAGAAAGAACATTGTAAAGCCTGAACTTTTCCTGGTGGGCTAGTGGCAGTCTAGTCTCATGGAACCATGTAAGTTTCCAATTGTTAACAGATCCTTCATTTTAATTTCTTCCTAAAACTTCATTTTAGTGTATTAAAATGGTTTCTGTGAGCTGTCATCAGAAGCCAGAGTAAGCATGTTGCTTTTTCTCGGGCTAAATGCAAACTATTACAATTAGCTGAGCCCCTCTTGTTGATGCCGAAGAACAGATTGAACAGAGTGAGGCTTATTGTCTCGAGCTACTTGTGCAGAAGTGTTTTTGGAGCTTGTCAAAATTACAAAGCATTATGCACAAATTTGAAAGGTTGCACCACAAATTAAAGGAGCAGCAATTTCTTTTGTCTTTTGATGAAAAGATGGAAATAAAATACAACAATGGTTTTATGGATGTGTTAACAAATAACCTGGAATAAAGAAGGAAATATTTCTTTTTAAAACCTTGAGAAAAGAATTTTAAACTCTCTAGTCTTTTAAAAATAATGTTGGGAGTATCATGTTTTGCTGAAAAGACAGTATTCTTGATTTTTCATCTTAATAAAATCTGATTATCTGCAGTGTCTTCTTTATTCCTTTCACATGATAAAGCAAGAACATTTACAATTATGCTTTGTATTATAGCTTATATTCCTAAAATCAGTACATTATCATAAATCGTTGGGTATAAAAAGACAAGAGGAACACAGTTGATACCTGAAGTTAGAATTACTCCAAATACACTACCATTAACAGATGAAGACCAGAAGTATTAGCCTTCTTACTAACGTGATGAGCAATGACCATCTGTCTTCACAAAGAATTCCTGGCCAAAAGTGATTACCTCAGTCCTAGTAAACTCTTGAACTTTTCCACATAGCAATAAGGGGTTTAATGAAGGAGATACAGAGTGAAGGCCCAGACCCTCAAAGGTCTGTTTAGGTGTTTAAATCTCATAGAGGCTCTTTCTTCCATGAAAACCTGTACTCCAAAGTACTTCAAACAGTATACATCTTCTATTAGGAAGATGCAGAATTAAAAAAAAAAAAAGTGTCAGTGGAACAATTTTCTGTAAATACCTCAGAGAACCTGGTTCAACTTCTCTCACCTGAACTCACTGAAGTCTGGTTTAGTCTATCAATAGTTAATTAGATTAGGTTTACCCCAGACTAATAGAAAAGGGAAAATAAGGAAAAAAAAATAGAATGTTGCCTTTCCAAATTTTTAATTAATAATATAAGTTGCATCAGAGCTAACTCACTACTTGAATATCTGCTCACAGTGCTATGTCAATGCCACAACCCCAGGACTAAACTGGTATCTGTCAGTATGAGCTGGAAAACCATTCATTTATTGGCATGGCATGCAAAGTGCCATCTCCTCAGTGTACCAGCACAGAATTAAACGTATATATGGTCTGTGCAGAATTACAGAACTTGACCATAAAATCAGAATAACAGTGTGTCTCAAGATCAATATCAGCAAATAATTGCAGCCAGATTAAGGCAAACATCTGCAGGTGCAAACACACAGATATTTGTATCTACACAATTCAAAAGAAAACAAAAAGCTCTAGCCAGTAAAATGGATCCTTCCCTGTGGATCCATTTCGCTGAGAAACGCCATAAATTGTTACAATTAGGTGGTATATAACCTGAACCAGGCTGAAAGACTCACTGAACTTCCAAAGGTAAGAGGACGGACACTGCTACCACTGAGAGAAAAAAATTAGCACAAACTGGCATGAGTTGTAAATCAGTACTGACAGGGACAGAAAGCAGACTTACCTAAAATATTGAATACATAAAATAAAAAAAAAAATAAATTGAAATTGCAAGATAATACTATTTGGGACATATGTGGCATTTTTTTATTCATAGGTCCTGAAGCATTTCATAAGAATGGATAAATCCTTTCCTCCTGAGTTTGTAGCTGGAGTAAATAGGGCATAGAGGAATCACAGGAATCGTAAACCCTGCTAACATTTGTCTTGCAGTGCTTCCATATCTACCAGCATGGGAAAAAAAGATCCTAAGGACTCTGTTTTATAATGGTAGTAGGTGCTGAACTTTTAAAAGGAAAAAAAAAAAATCTCAGAAGGAGGAAATGAGGAAGAAAAGGTTACTGACAGGAAACAAATAAGAACAAGGCATGAATGGAAAGGAGAAGGAAAATCTACAAGAGAATAAAAGGAGAGCATTTGTACAAGTGTGTAAACATACACACACTCACTACAGCTATACACGCACAAATTTACATCACACTTGTGAATGTTTAATAAGGTACCTCGGTGTCAGGCTCCTGCTACACACAGAGATTATGAATGCACCTGGGCTCTGGTGCAGGGCTGTGGCAGGGGACACCTCTGAAGTCGTTCCCATCAGCATCACCTTGAAAAGTGTCATCCTGAATGGTGAGACAGGCCTTTCTGCTGACAAGGATGCAATCAGCTGAATGACTAAATAGTTTGGCTTCCTGATGAAAAGCTTGTAAGTTAGTCCTACATTAGGCCAATTTTCTGCCTCCCTTTTTAAAAAATATGTGAACTCAGAAGCTTCTTCTAAGGAAAACCTGCACGTTTTAAAGTCAGTGGAAAAAAAAAAGTAATCCTCAAGATATTTGAAGCCAATGCAGACAGTCTGAGAAAAATTTTTTTTAAACATGAGACTACAACAAAAATCAATGATGGAAAATGGTGGCTTTTTGCTCAGGAATTCTTAGTCGGTCACATCTGTTTGCTTTAAAGACGACAACTTTAGTACTGCTTGCTTGTGTTCAGGCTGCAGCAATGCAGTCTCTTATCAATAAATCAGCTTCCTCAGTTTTGACTGATTATACTTTTGCCAGCTTTTCAGATCTCTTCCTTTTGTAGGAAATAACACTTATAAGATTAGTCTTTGGATATTTATAATTGATTTCCCATAGCAAGCTTTCTTTTATGACATTTATTTCTCCATTAGTATTTTCCCCTCATCTAACCGTAATATTTCTTTAATGATTTTCTCTGTTTATAGCGGAAAGTAACAGTAAGAGAGTATTAAACAGGTAGATAGTAAAAAACATGAAAATAGTCAAATTTCCACACAGATTAAAATGTCAACGGACTCAAAAAAAAAGAAAAAAATAAATCAGTTTACAACATGCATCATCAAAGCATAATAAAAACCTTTCTTATTTAAACATCTCATGTGTGCAATTGTTTTATTTCCAAGTGGGACTGCTTATACAAGAAATGGGATACTGAGGTCCAATTTGCCAAAAAGGCTTAGGTCTGTATTTGAGCATCTGTGCATTTTGCACCGCCGCAAGTTAGTCCTTGGAAGCCCCTGGAACTGACCAGGTTCAGTCCAAAAGAGCACTCCTCTTTTCCGAAAATTGTGACTGCCTGGTAGTAACTCGTGTTTGCTATTGCAGCTCAGGCTGTACTGCGCGTGCCTTTGTAGTGTAAACATGAAGGATGGCCATGGCCATGGGTCTCAAAGGAGTGGAGCAGTGTCAGAATAGGATTTGGGTAATGTGTCTTGAGCAGACCTCCTCCTAGATGACAAACTTCTGAGATGTGAAGATTTCCTTAGCTCATGGGAAAGCATAGCTGACCTGTGAAACAGAGAGCATGAGTACCAGCTCTGCTCACACAGTGTGCAGGCTGTGACTAGCATCCCAATTTTTACCTGCTGGAAGGCATTTTCGTTGTCATTGCATGACTTTTACAATATTTGATATGATTTCTCAAGGTTTTCTGTTTAAGGGAGGGTTAATATTTCAGTGAACAAGTAACAGCTTACATGGAATTCAGCACAACAATATTTACATGCTTTGTTAATCTAATGATGGCATATTTTTGTTTACCTTTTATGACAGTTGTTTACAACTTGGCATTATTATTTTGAAGGAACATTTTGGGTGCATTTCTTGTACCATCAAGGATGGTATCAAAGCTCCTACTTTGCCCAGGAACATAGAGCTGCTGTAGGTAACACAGAGAAACTGCTAAGCAATATGAAGTATTTATGGCAAGGTGGGCTGCCTCAAAACATGCAGTGCCTCACAGAAATATGCCCTGAAGGTTCGGGATTCAGATGGAGCCGGTATGGAAGAAGGGGCAGTCTCCTAAATAAAAACATTCTGAAAACTGCTATGCTCTACTGGTATTCTGAGCTTCAAGCCCGTTTATATGTCCATTGATTCTGGCTCAAGAGTCTCGTTGGACACACAGTATTGAGGGAATCATCATAGTGGTGAAAAAAATGTCAAACTTTCTGATCTGATCAATTCTACAAGAAAAAAAAAAAGCAGAAAAATTAGTCTGTGGGTTTTCTAGGTCATATGCCAACTACCACATAACATGAGTGACTTAGAAAGATACGCCAGGACCTCTGAGTAAACCAGGCTCTGGACATGTGTTATTGTTATTACTTCAACCTGGTAGATTTAAAAGAAAGTAATCTGGATATATTAGATAAATCAGATGCATTCAAAATATTTTTTTTAAAGATAACGATTTACATGTGTCTGGATAGAAAAGGGCTGATATGATTCAGAGGGCAGGGAATAAGAGTAGGAGGGCCATTTAGGGCAAAGGAAGGAGGATGAGCATGGTAAGTGGCTGAGGCATGAGCTAGGGGCAGGGGAGTGCTCAGAGGTAGTCATCTGGGGAGACCCTGTAGCCCACACCAACCTGTTTTTGCCAGTCAGCAAGGCAAGGGGCAAGTCTGGTGACGATAACCAAAATCAGCCAAGGGTCAGTGACCACCATCCAAGACCCAGTGATGGGGTAGGATGCCCCCTAAAGGCTGGGGAAAAGCTGGAGGAGAGTCAGCCTGCTGTTCTGGGCCTCTCTGGATCAGGGGAGTGGGTAACAGGGGACTGCCTCCACCTCCAGGGTCAAGTGAAGTCAACACCAGTAGTAATCATTTGCAGGGCTGTGTCTTTGCCTCTACCAACAAAAAAACATTTTACAGGTATGTTTGTGAATGAAGGAGGGTACTCTTAATCTCGACGCTTTTCTAAGCACGTAATTTGGGAAGATAAAGCTTTATTTGAGCAACACTAAGAACTATGAGTCTGAAATTTTTCAGACATACAAAAAGTAGTGAAAACTGGTGTATTTCACCAACATTATGTTCATGCATATAGGTTTAAAGAGCCTTTACACACATGTTTGAGTTATGAGATTCATTTGTATTTCACAAATGTTCACAGAGAAGTTTATACTGAAATTCAGTTACATACAGGATGTCAGCCAAAAGGCAAGGTGCAGTTAATAAAATTAAAGGCTGGCTTTACCAGTTTAACTATAAAGGTGTGCTGGGTTTTAATTTTCACATTAGCTGAATCTGAATGTGTTAGTTCCCCCCCAGTTTTCAGCTGTAGTATCATGATAGGACTATGAAGTGTTTGGGTTTATATCCCCAACCCTGAATGAGAGTTGGTATGTGGATGACATCCACAACCAAGTGAGAAAAACCCTCCTGATTGGTTTTCACCCAGAGTCTGGCCAGCTTTGGGTGGGAATCAATTAAGAGATCACAACCAGGTGTCACCACCTTGACCATTACATGAGGTGTCCCACCTGCAAGTTAACAGCATAAAAGATGGCTCCACTTATAGTGGTGTTGGGAGTCAGTTTGGTCTATCAAACATATTATGTAGGATCTTCAGTTACTGGAGGGCTGCCCCCCAACCCCTCCCTGTAGGCAGAGCCCCCAGCAGGGGTGGGACATCAGTACAGCCAGAAGCAGAGGAAGGAACAATGGTATTGTTCTTTGGCCACAAAATTAGAGCTGGACTAATCGCCTTGGTCCTCAGTCAAATTGTCCCTGTCTCCACCGCATCCAGCATCATGGGTGAGTTTGTGAGCTTTTTCATTCCACTGCAGATTGGCCACCTTGGATCTCTGGTGTGTGATTTGGGATCAGAGGGGGGATTGTGGCTGGTTTGTTGCTCCTTGATGATAATATCCTTCTTCATGGTGCAAGCGGTCAGCAAAAGAGTCTATCATGAAGCATAACTTATTTTTTGTTCACAGCTGTAGTGTGTTCAAATTCATGAAGATTCATTCAGCTGTCCTGTTCTAATTCCGGCTGACCCAATATCAATATATGTAACGGATATAAATGCACATCACTTCCTGTACTGCTTTACGCATTCCTTTTTGTGTAACATTTTAAGATGATTTGTAAATATACAAATACACATACAGATGCATAAAGCGTATATTAGTTGGGAAGATGTTTGTATTAATGAATGTTTTTTATGTTTACAGAGAGGCATGTGCAGTAAAAGAAAATGTATAAAAATAACTACTAGACATTGGACTAACATGAAAAGGTGATGAAAAAAAATACATAGAAGGAAGGCCACAACAGAAATCACGAGATGTTACACTGCTTGCAAAAGAAAGATCAACATCTAAACACTAACAGTAAAAAGAAACAAAATCTATCTACTTACTTTTGACTACAGGGAAATGGGAAGGATGACATTTAAAACCAGTGGCTACTGAGTAACAGACCAATCTCATTACTTCGGATTGCTAGTTAATGAAGGAGAAGAATAATGATTATCATACAGACACAGCAGGTTTTTTTAGATGTCTTTGCTTGTTATTTCCAGTACACCTAAAACTGATGAAATATCACACAGAAACAAGCTCCAAGTGTAGCTTTAGAGAGTCAAAAGGCCCTTAAAACTTCTAGGCATAATGAATTTCACACTCCAACAAATACTATTTTTTTTTTTTTTAATGGGTTGTCAATGACTTGAGTTTTGTGCGTTGTGAAGAATAGTAACTTATACTTACATTCTTTCATCAGCTTACTATTCTAAGCTTAGGGTTTTTTGGTAATTTCAATTTCATGTGGAAATTGTTGTGAAAATCCTTTAAGTTTGGTTGAAAACAAGCAGAACTTTATTCACCCATTTTTTTCCCCCATTTGCAATAATTCTTTCATCATTGTTCTACAGTTCCACTTCTTTATGTAACGTCCTTCTCTGAATTCAAGTTAAGGGAAATTGCCTGGGTGTTTTTACATTTGATGTCTATTTATTACCTTTCAGAGAATTTTCTTACATGTAGCATCAACATGTGATGTCAAACATCTATGTATACGTGTTTAAGGGTTAGACTCAAACCAGTGCAGAAAGTTATAGTGAGTCATTGCCCAACTGGGCATGAATCATCCCCTCAGCACCTGGGACTGAATTGTCCTTCAAGGAGGCAGTCATTGGCTGCTGCCTTTACAGACACAAACGCTGTCTTATAGATAGCAGTTGTCCACATTAGGATTTTGCTTGGCTTGTTATTTCAACCATTAATTGCACAGAAAATAAATGGCTAAAAAATATCAGCTTTCAGTCTGAAAGTTTTCCATCCCATCTCCTCTATCCATTGGATGCTTTGTCATGTCCTTGGTGGATACTTTGCAAACACCCAAGAAAAAATACATTAAAATTTTGTCACTGATTTCATGTGAGAGGTGCAGTTATTGCTCACTGTCTCTAGTCAGTGCAATCCCCCTCTGAGTTACAGACTATCCAGAGCCATCTTTCAGATCATCAGCTTCATTGCTTACACTTTGCTTTGGGCTTTGGTATCAGTTTCTCTCTGGTTATAGTTGGTATCCCTGTTGTGGCTTAGTGATCTTTGCTTCATGAACTTACTCAGGCCTTTTAACTGAGTGGTTTGAACCTGACTTAATCTCTGATGGGTTTGGTATCCAGGTCCTGGATTACCATAAGACAACATTTCCTACTGTTCCAGGAAAAAAACAAAACCTAAAGATTTAGGTACGGGAGTAATTTTCATCAGCTAAGGCAATGTAGTTTTTACCTCAATACAGATGGAAAAAAAAGGAAAAATTATGTTTTGGGATTAGAGTCTTCTAGTGTAATAGAAATCAAGAGGGGGGGGAAAAAAGCCACTCATTCTGAGACATAGGGTAGGTATGATAGATCTCCTATATCTTCTCTAGCTGCAATGAATTAAATAAACACTCTGGCTTATTACAATGTTTACAAGCCACAAATGAGTTGTAAATGATACATCTTGAAAGTAACGCAGATTGTGTACAGATGCTTTTCTGCCCCTCTTATTTCTGAAAGAGAGTATGTATTTGCCATGAACCTTCAAGGATGGTATTCAGTTACCATAGGTATCTATGTCATTTTAGATAGCCCTGGTATGCTGCCACTCTAGGAAAGTAGAGGTCTCCTGCAGGTTCCAGATCTACCTCAAAAATCTTATGGCTCCGAAATGATGCTAGATACCTAGAGACTGTAACCAGAGACGTCCTTCACTTGGCTTAGATGGTATCAAAACAAGCTGCTTTACCTCTCTGTTGCAGAATGAATGCTGCTGCTTTCCCCCTCTGCCAGCCTATTTTCTGTTTGAAGCAAGCTTTACAATAGTAGAAACAAACAGAAAAGTCGAGACTGCAGATCATGTTTTCTGAAAATTCTCCTGTTGTTCATTTAGAAAAGTGGTTGTTGCATGAGAATGAAAGACAGACTGCTATGGATGTAAAATAGTGTGCGTATATAAATACAGATGTCGTCTTGGCCATTTCTGAAATGAAGGCCAAATTAGCCTAGATCTGCCTCAACAGGCAGAGCTATTTCTTCATTTCTGCTTAATCTGTTTCCCTTATTGAAACAGAAGATTCCTGTGAATTCTGTGCTGGGATTTCATCAAAAAAATAAGGTTTGTTCCATATTTTTCACAATCAGAAAAATCACAAGTGACAGCCAGTGGTCTTCCCACCCAACTGGAAAATAAAAATTTTTATTATGACAAGATAGATTACTTCAGACTTCTTTTAACTGACCAAAGAGATGAAGCCAGCAGATTTTCTAGAACGTGTCAAATGTGATTTCATGTATGATATTTTGAAAGCTATTGAACAGTTTTTCTTTCAAGAGATGGATCTCAAAATGTTTCAAGACTCCAGAGATTATTAACAACCTCATTTAAAAAAATTAAATAATCACTTTGCTTAGTTTTCTTGTCTTTGTGTTGGTTTTTCTTTGTTGTGAGGCACCATGAGCGAGTGGTAGAACCAATGGTGCTCTCCAAGGTACTGAAACATGGAACTGGACTTCAGAATATACTGTTAATAATTAAAAGTATTAATGTTTTAAATTAGCATCTTCAATTAACTATGGGTGAGAAAATATTTATTTACAAGCTAACAAGTTAAACTCCAAGTTAACAGGATGAGTCTTGGAAAAGAGAAATTTGATTTAAATATATCACTCCATTTAGAGCGTTAGATCACACGTAGATTCTACAGAGTACCAATGAGAATGCAACCAAACCGGAGATAAGCAACCTCAGAAATGTAAAACATCATCCTTGTGATTTAAAATATTTTGGAAGGATTTTTTTATGGATGTTGAATTCCTAGAAAACAAGGTTGCTTAGATTTGCCAGACAAGCTAAATAATATAAAGTTTTTGTTGAGCTCTGAGCTATCAGTGTGTTCATTATTAATAAACATTGCTGTTCTTTCTTTGCATATGTCCTCTAACATTTTTTAACTTGGTAGTGGCTTTTGTACTCAAAAGATATGTAACACAAGAAATGTTATGAGCATTTGTCCTTAAAACTGAGGCACTGCACTTGTTTTCTATTCCCCTTTAGTATTAACTTTTTATATGAGAGGATGATGTAGTGAGTATTTCTTATTTTCAGATTTATTTTCCAAAGTTGTAGCATGACATAAGTTCAGGATAGTGGCTACTACATGTATATTACTTATATAACTGTCCTGGGCTGCAAGAGCTAATACTGTGAAACACCAGTTAAAGCTCTGAACAGACTGTCCAAGTTGTTCAACGTACAGTGTATATTTCCAATAACTTCTGGTGATCTTGTGGAAATACACATCTAAACATCTAACCAGCTGGCAATAGTGCAGCCTTAATAAAGAGATTGAATGTGAATGTTCACTGAGCTCTCAGCCTGCAATTCCATGACATTCTCTGTATCACAGCTCAGGAAGAATGGTCATGTTGCTCAGAAAAGCTTGCTCTGCTGGGCCATTGATGTTTTTCTCATGGGTAACTAAATGGCTTTTCTTTATTTTTTTACCTACCTTTAATTTGATTTTTCTTGTCCACTAACCCAATTAAAATGAACAACATGGTATAAATTAAACTTGTGCTACTCCACCACTTCAAATTTCAGGGAGAATTTATTGGTAAAGTATCCTGACCATAACCTCTTAGAGGTAATTTATTTAGAATGCCGCCTTCATTTCTTACTGAGTTTTCTAAATTATATTAAGATCACATACAAACAGACAAGGCATAGTTCTTGAACCAGTGAAAATCAGGACTACTGAAGGCAATGCAGTATGTCAACATTAAAATGTCAGGAAATACTTTAAATTACAAAGTAACATGAAGATACCTTTACCAGAGCTATAGTTTAAGAAAAACATGTATATGATATAATCACAAATTTGAGATAGAATTGTCACTGAAAGGAAAGATTTTACAGGAGGAAAAAAAAAAAATTGCTAAAAATATTTCTTCAGAAGTTCTTTCTCATTTAATTACTGTTTTGGATACCTGAATCAAGATACTGTATAAAGGAAGAATGAATTTAATCAACAAGCAATTCTCTAGGTACTTCATCAAGAAGAGCAGTTAACAAAGTGGAAAGACATTTCTGGACTGGAAGACACAAGAGTTCATTATGAGAGTAAGCATAATCAGGCCAAAGTGCGATTAAAAGAACATTCATTATAATTGGAAACACAGAAAACAAGAATTACAAGGTTTTCAGAAGTCAGTGAAACAAATGTATATGACCTATTTGAAGAATGGCTTCTTAAATACAGAATTTAAACTAAAATATTGGTAAAACTACACCAAGACTTTTTGCAAACTTGCCTAAATGAAACATGTGAGCTTGAAACTGAGCTTTAAGAATATTCTTCTTGTGGATTTTAGCAGTTCCTAAAAATTTTATTGACCTTATGAGTTCTTGTCAGATGACCTTCTCGGCATATGTTGATGACCTTTTACAAAGAACTACTGAATTTGGTACCACAAATTAAATGTAGTTTTGCACATGTATAGAGGTTCAAAAAGTACCTGGAACTTCAAAAGAGTGAACAAAACAAAACAATATCCCTCTCTGGGGATCACTGTAGCTTCAGGAACACACCTTTTGGACAGATGAATCCACCACCTGGTCTCTTTCAGCGAGGGACAACTTTCCTATAACTGGAGGGATACTTAAAAAAGGAAGACTGGCAATCATCAAGTTTAATAACCACTCCACTGTGAAAGGGAGATATGGAATAAAATAATTAGAAAATCACCACAGAAAGGTGTTGAAATCCTATTGCAGATTTATTCATTTGACTTCTGAATGAACCTTCTACCTCAGACAATGGACTTAAAACTTGGATGTAGTGTTTGAAGGTTGGGAAACACTGCCCAGAGATTATACTGAGATGATGATCTAATTCAGTTTAAGATTTAAGTCAGTATCATTTGAGATTATTAAAACAAAGCTCAGGTGTTTGCATCTGTACCATTTTAGTGTCAGCAGCAACAGCTACATCTAATTTTTTGTTGTTTCCTGGAGAAATCTTTTAGGTTTTGATATACTTCCTTGTTTATAAAATAAAACAGATTTCCCCTAGAAGATAAAAAGGCATTGAATGTTACTCATAAAGCTTGTGCTGCTCCACTCCTAGGAAATTAAAAATACTGTTACCAGATGTTCCACATGGTCCCGTGTGCTGAAGCTGGGGAAACTTATGTCTACACTTCATTTACTGTTTGAGAAGCAAGACGCAGAGAAGACAATGGTGCTCACGAGTATAAAGTGGCACTCTGAAGAGCTCTGTTGCTCCAGTGCCCTCTAAACTTAAAGGCATCAAAATTTCATAGATTTTAGCCTGGTTTCTTAAGGTTACCCAATTGTCATTGTCTATTCTTCTTCCAGTTATTAGGAATAACTTTTGAAACCATTACCCAATTCCAATCAAATTTGCCAGGGATATAGAAATCTCAAAAGTATTATGTTTCTACAAACATTGTGAAAATTTGCTTCCTCACTCCCCCCAAGAGGGGGAAAAAAAAAAAATTTGAATTCAATAATTATCTGTCACATTCTGTTTCTGAGCTGAAAATATATTTGTATCAATTTTACAGTTTGCACAAACTCATCTAAAGGCCCATCTAGTCAAAATTTGCCTTATGAAAACCTGCCTTCTGTCTTGTGAACCTGTACAAACCTTGTCTACTGTCATTCTCAGTTTTCTGACATCTTTCCATTCAACTGCTCCAAGATTCTGTTTTCTTTGGAGCACATGTTTATTAAACATTTGGGAATCATCCTGCACAGAGTGGGAAATACTGAAAGGGATTGAGAATAAAGGGTTTACCACTTGTTCAAACCTACAGGGGCAATAGTTTATTGTCAGCATAGAGCTATTCTCTAACAATTAACTTTTTTTCTTTCTCGCTATAAGAAGCAAAGGACATTTACATTGATGCAATATAAAGTAAGAAAAAAATCAAGATGGTAATTAGCATAGCACTAAAACATTCTTTCCTTCTGCATCAGCATTCTCCATTCTCAAATTATTCCTTAAAAATTAAAGAAATTGTTGTGGAATTGACAAGTAGAAGTAAGACAATATTTAGCTTGTGTAATTTTAGACACACAAACTGCATTTTTGAATTAAAAAACAAATCTGCTGAGACCACCCACAAAGTGAATGGAAACAGGCAGGTTCTTCTAAGAGGTGATTCAGGGCAGGACTCCACTAACAACACAGAAACCCTCAGGGGATTCACCTAAATAGCCTTATAACTTAGATTTCTAAATGTGCAGTTAGAAAGTTTAATCAAGAGTGGAGACCTGAAATCCATTTTCATCTTATTCCATGATAATCTGTAACCCTACAGCCAGGCTCAAGAGTAATTACAGTAATTCTTAATTACAACCCTTTTGAAACAAATAAACCTACCAATGGTTGCAAGGATGCTGGGACAGTGGAAAAAAATTCTAGAATATTCACCTATATCCTAGAACTAAGCCCAGGCCTTCAGCATGATTTGGAAAGTTATTCTAGCTTTGTTCACAACTGGAAAGTAGAAAATAAAAGGCTTTGGGAGTTGCAGGCTCATTTGCATAGAATTGATTTGCACAAATGAAGGATAAACAGGTATAAATAACCAGAAACCAAAATGAATGATAAAAATTCTATGAAGCTAGACCCCTTGTGAGGTTTATTAGTAAGGCTGTTTCGTAGATGATTCAAAGAAATCAGTTTATAACTTCCTTCAAGTAGAAAACAGCATCAGTGTTAAGTGCATTTACTCTTCTGTTTTAATCCGAGCATAATATTTTAAAATAATACTATGCAGAAGAACCATGAGTTATTTAAACATTTCTATAGGGTTTTAAACATTCTGGTGAATCATTTATAATTAGCTATGATTAAAAAGTCACTGTCAAATAGCCCTAATGAAAAATATGGTACAAACCACTTCTCAGCTCAGAAAATCTTTATTTTTTGTGTGTTAGGAAGTGAAAATGTTATACTATAACTACGATCTCATACAGATGATTCATAATGAGATAATATTGTTGGAGAGCCTGCTGATAGTCATCCCTATTGGCTAGTGAAGGGAGGTAAATATTTCATGTACATTTGAAGTGATTAACTTAAGGCCATGTTAAAAAATGTTCTTCAGCTCAAAAAAGGAAAGAAGAGAAAAGACTTCCAAAAATGAGTGCTATGCAATAGAAAAATATAATCCATATGTGTATTTCAGATTTGTATATAAAATTACAAGGTAATTTTGTATATAAAATTACAATCAGATTTTGACTCCCTAAATGTTCTCAGAGTTCTAAATATAATGTTCTTCTATACTTCCCCACCCAAAAAACCTGTTGCTATGTTCAGTAAAAGATGTTTTGTCCAACTCAGAAAAGACTGCATCTGGTTTGTGAGTAAAATGACATTTAATACTCTGGTGCTGTCATGTACTAGTGTAAAGCATAGGGTAGAAGCATAGGATCTTTCCTAAAATCAGTATTTATCTAAATAGTCTTGGCCTCGTAAAGTTTTCATTAAGGTTTATGGTAAGTCAAATAGATATATAAGGACAACTTCTGATAATTTTCAGCCTGGTAACTAAGGAAATTTTTGCATTGTGTATCTTTATGCCCATCTGCTTCCCTGCCTATCCTCTTTCTTTCGATAATTTTTATCTATGTGCCCTATTTCAAACGTGTCTCAAAGACAGGCAAAAGTCTTAGATTCAATTCCTAAAATTTCCATGAAAAGTGACTACCGAGCGGAGGAGCTGTCTACTGTATTTTTGAAGAGGTGAGATTTTAGGGATCTGCAAGGCTATTGGAGTCAAGAAGTCTAGCAATTTGGGAAATAAGACAGAATTAATCTATATCAGCTTCTTCAGTTTCATACTCACGGGACATCTTATTTTTTTATTTATATTGGTCTATGTTTAACAGTCAGTATTTGACTTCAGATTGCTATACCAGGATTCAAAGGAGAATAAAACCAAACTGTTCAAAAGCTTAGGCTTTAGGACCAGAAAAGATTGCTGTGATCATAAAGCTGGACTGCCAAGTTAATGCAAACGTCAGCATTTTCCTTATTTCTTCATCAAGACTATAATTTCAGGTGAGCTGAACAAGGGCATTTAGTTGTGCTATAAAGTAGGAGTGAGCTGAACAAGGGCATTTAGTTGTGATATAAAGTAGGAGAATCTAGCACACATTGCTTGAATTGTCCCAACTTAATATTGTTCCAAAATTTAATACTCCTCACTGCCAAAGCTATGATTCCATTTTGAGTTTGTCTGCTCTCAGTTTTCATTCACTAGATATTCCCAAAGACCCATAAAAGACCACCTTTGGCTTTATATATTGAATTATATAGTACTCCTTAGAGTATTCTAATTACCATAATTTATTACACCAAAATAAATATGTGACATAGTACAAAATTTTAATTCTTCCTTTCTTGAAGAGATCAGACTGCAATCTTTCACTATAAAATAAGATTTCAACATCAGATCACAAATTTTAAAAATCTTTTAAAATGATCTCAGCAGCTTTTAATATGTCAGCACTGACTGGATGTAGTATTCTAGTTCTGCTTTAACTAATATGGTAATAATTCACCTATCTAAAATTATTTAAATTAATATTCAAATTTACTAGCATTAATTCACCCCAAAAAGCTTATTGTGTTACTCTTCTTTCAATCCAGGTATCATGTAAATAAATATTTTGCCTTCTCAGTGTAGATTCCCTCTTAAGAATATATTAAAACTATTTCAAAATTATTTGCAGTTATTTTGGATAAGAAAATCACTTTTTGAAAGGAGTTGAAGACTGATTCTGTGAAGACAACATGCTGACAGCTTACAAAAAGTTCACCCTTGAATCATCTATACTAATGCTTTTTCTTGTTTTACAAGATGAATAGATTGCAGAATGAGGCAAGTGTTGTATTCCTTACAAGTGTCATAAGAATTCTTATCTGGTGTTCTGAAAGGGGAATTGCCAAGAGTTTTTAACATAACAATCAACCAATATAATGTTTTTGACAGAATGAACAGTTAAAGAGATAAGATAAAACTCTGAATTCTCACCAGTAAATCCAAACCTTTACCTGAAGTTATCACAAAACACATATAAAAACGTGTGTAACAAAACAGGACATGGAAACCAAATGCAGAAATTCACAGTGCCTCCTGTGGTGGCAAAGCAAGACAATGGTGAGGAGCTTCTCTTAGGTCATCATGAGCTGACTGGAGAGACATTCTGAGTCCACTCACAATTTTCAAGGTCCACTAATATCAACATGGATCACCCTTTTGCAAGCAACAGATGAGGCTTCAAAAATTATGCCTCAACATTAGTAAGTGAAAATCATGTTTTCCTAGTGCCATTTTGTTTTCTTCCTACTTCCCACTTCGTTTGTACATTTTATTCACACACACACACACCCATCCTCTCCCCCAATTTCTGTGGTATAAATTCCATAATTTTTGTTGGGTGGAGTTCTGTCATCCTCAAACTGGCTCCTGTTTATAAAGCTGCTACAAAAATGAATTATGAAATAAATTAGTTATTTGCCTGCTATCTAAACTTAATAGAGAGAGAGCTATCCTACAATACTGCATTTTAATAAATGTAATGAGAATTCATCATTTCAATGTTAACCTGAAAGAAATAACTACATAAAATCCTAACTGTTTAGAATGACAATGACTTTTAAAACAGTAAAGAAGACATTTCAGATTTTACATTTTGCATGATAGTGGTAAAAACAGTTCAGAGGGAGGGGACAATTTTGTTACAAAAGATTAAATTCTTTCTGTGGTTCTGTATATGCCATTCTCACAGAAGTCAAGGACATAATCTTGACCCAAGAGTGTCAACAGGAAGTCAGAGGATTAATTAGCTCAGAAAAGAAAAGCAAATTCTTATAAGAAGAAAATTTCAGAGACAGAATTGTTATGGATAATACTTAGGACATTAAGATAATGAAAGTCCTTTCTAGAAAACACACAACATTCTTGTTACAAATATTATAATCTTAACCATAATTTATAACATTTACCTAAAGTTTATTTTAAGAGAAGCCTTGTTTTTAACAATCATTTTAAATCCTAGTAAACTGAAGAATTAATTAGCAAGCATGGAGGATCAGCAAACTAATGCTTTAGTCTGTTAAACCATCTGCTCAGGAGCACCCTGTTCAAATCTTGGCATTAGGAGAGGATGGATGAATACTTTTGTCTCTTGCATGTAGTTACAACTTGCCATTCTTTGCTAATGCACATTTTTCTTCCTTCAGCTCATGGAATATAGTTATAAAGAGCTTGGTAATTGATCAGATTTCTGTTAACATGAAGTTTTACTAAACAGATTGCTAACAAATTTGGCAGAAAATTCTTACTGTAGCCATTCATCTTATTTCATACCAGTTTCCTGTATAGAATAGGTATGTATGAAGGGACAGATTTGCCACTATCTTTTGGTAGCTTTGCTTTGTACAAGGCAGATCTATATCCAGTTAAACCAGCCAAACTCGTGTAAGGTAGCTGAATTCTTCAAGGCAATCTGTCCTTCTATTCTGAAGACTCCATTAATATTTTAGTACCTCGTTATATTTCATTATTAACAAGAATGTACTTATCAGATGCGAGGAAGTCCTTGTTATTGCAACCCCAATCTGTCTTAGTTTTCTAAACTTTCATGTTAATTCTTTGATTTCATGTCACAGCTTAGTTTCCAGAAAGTGCAGGTACTTTCTGACACATAATGGATCAAGGGTAGCATTTGGCAATGACGGTAGCCAACAGTCTAGTCTAATGGAATATTTTTATTGTTGATACTAAACCAGTTTTCTCAGACTTCAGCTACTCTTTCACAGACTGAAGAAATGGAGAGCTATCTCAGCTACAAATCAGGTGATTGATACAGTAGGGAAGCCATCCAGCAAATCACACTGTGAAGTCTGCGTGGTAGTGAGGGGCACAGGAAGGTGTTCCAAGTAACACACTCGAAGGGTAAAGTACCACTGACAACCCAGTTATTTGCCAAAGACAGAGGAATGTTCTAAATAAAGGCAAAGGTCTGGAATAAACCTAGCAATAGATGGCTTCCCTTCCCTCCATAAGTAGTCAGCTTTCCCCTCAGCTGTTTCTTTCTAAGTCTTTGGGCAGCTGTGACCCTCTCAAGACCACATGGAACCAAATGTTCTTACATGGAACATTTCCCTAGTCACAGGACCTCCAAAGAGAAAAAAAAATATTTAAAATTCTGTCCCTCTCTCCATTAAGCTTTATAGTCTTTGATTTTGCTCAGGCAATACAGACTTGATCCTCCTAACTAGCCTCAACTGCCATTTTCTCATTGACTTCAATTAAGTGAGGCCAGGACACAGATACGGTTCTGTGTGAGAAATCACTGTATGATGGTAATTGCAGAATTTTATTCAAAGACATATTTTATCTGTGTTGATGAAATTAAAATAGGATGGGAAAGAGAGGGAGAAAAAGGTTCAGGCAGAAAGGCTGGCTCTTTTTTGGGGAGGGTCGTGGGTTGGGACGGCTGTTGCTTCTGTTAGTAGATTGACCTGCCTCAGATAAATCTGTGTACCATGGAATCTATTTTCTCACTGAGGAAAAATTTCCAAATTCACCTGAAGGCCTATACATTAAGTTAAACATATAGCTAAACTGTGCTACTGTGTAATCCTACTGTCCTCTTCCCATCCTTCCCTCCCGTTGTTTGTCATCCTTACTGTCACATCTGGTTTCAAAACAGAGTAAGGTCAGTGGAGTAAGGCACGTGCCTTCCTCTGTGCCCATAGAGCACAAGTGTGTGTAAGTATGGGAAAGAAGGGGAAGGAAACCACAATTTTAGATGTTTGGAGTATAAATCATAAAGCAATAATAACATGCTGTAAAATAAATACTATCAACTGATATTTGCTTAGTCTTTTATCTAAAGTCTCTACTGTGTTGAGCATAATAACAGTGCTGCTCAGCAAAATATAGGTGGACAGAATAATAATTCCTTTATTGCTATCTTACTTTACTGTATATCCACAGGCAGCCTACATCCTGCAGCTCATTGGCGGACTGTGACTATCTGCAGGAAGGGGAATTTTCTATGTCCAGATAACTTTTACAATATATGTAGGAGCCACCCAGGAATGAGGGTCATCCCAAACAGCCACTAACGGCTATGTTGAAGCAGTTTCATGGAACTGGTGGAATGTTTAACAAAACACAGCCTGCAGATGCAAAAAAATCTAGAGTCCATGTTGGTTGTTTCCACAATTTTTTATATATTAGAAATAAATAAATGACTCTCTAATGTTTTTACTGAAATATATTACAGATATCCAGGGACATGGAGTAAGATATTGCCCTCTGAGACAATCTCAGAGGCAGAAATGCCAAAAATAAATTAACTGACACTCAATGAGAGTAAAGACAAAGGAGAAGGAGATTAAAGCAATTAAGTTATTTAGAAGTAAATGTGACTGAAAGGGAAAAAAAATGCACTGTAAAATCCAAGGGACCACGGGTAAGCTCTGTTTCCTCCCAGTGTCCACTGAATTGCAACATCCCCTGCCCACGTTTTTTCTACATGTCTTATCTGAATTCTGCAGCTTTACAATGAGCTCTTTTTTGTTGTGAAGAATCAATTGTCCTGAGAACCGACTACCATTTAGATGGCAGTGGTTGAAGTCCTGAAGTGTCTGTGTGCCTACAACAATACAAAGAATCTGGAGTCACAGCTCAACATAAACTGAATAAGTTCATCCCTTGTAGTAGCTGAACTTAAGCTCACTAATAGATGTGTTTCAGCTTTTTAAGAGCTATACATAGATGTAACATTTCAGCCACAACTTTTGCAAGCAACACCTTAACTTCACTACAACAAAATGTGTAATGTATATTTTAAGTATGTCTTTATGTAGAGCAAATTTTGTTGCTCTCCTACCTGTTAGTATCCACTGATATTTGTGTGTGCTTTCAAAGAGTAACAAGACATGGTAATAGGGAGTTTAAAACCAGAAAGTGTCATCCGAACTACTGTCCTTTTTTTTTTTTTAATATTTTTTTTTTTAAAATATTGCTATATCTTAAGCTAGTTTTTGTGAAAAGAATTCATTCTTCCATGGAAGCAAACTTATTAGCTGACATAAGAAACAAAGAATGAAATTAAACTGAAGGCTGTGTAATCTGTAGAGGCAGAGAGAACTCGTGTTCCACAGGCAGAATCTTCTCTCCTATTTAACTGTTTATTTTCAGGATGTATATCTCTGTAGTCTTAGACCCCCGTACGGGTAACATGTTTCTATTAAGTGAAACAAGAGGTACAACGATTTTGCCTCAGCAAGACAGAATTTATAAAGATTGTTTGCAGGTTCTCCCTTTGTCTTCTGTGGAAATCATGATTACAAGTGATCATATGAAAGTTCATCATGCTTCTTCATGGTGCCAGTATAGATGACAATTATTGGGTTTTATCTGATTTTGTTTCATGATTCTGTATTTAGAAAATGTAACATCAGAGGTTCCCATTTTCTCCTGAATTTATATGCACTCCTATTGTCCTTATCATACGAACTGCAACACTTTCTTCATTAGCATATGCTGTTAATATGTTCATTAAATTCATGTCACATTGTAATTAATCTGAAAATTATGTCATTTCTGCAGGACCTACAACCTCATTATGTTCACAGTATGTACATCACAGCCATGTTATTTCTGAAAGGGGTATGCCTCTACTTCATTATTAATCAAGGGGCCATTTCTGCCCAATTTACAGTGATTAACTCCTTAAAAGAAATCATTCTGAAGCCTTGGAGTAAGACACTAAGCAATAAAATTATTTTATGCTTTAAGAAAAAAAATTACATAGTAGCATTTATTTATATATACATTTAGTAGTTCAAACAAAAAAATGAGAGTTTAGATATAGCACACTGAAGTAAGAAAATAACGCTGAGCAAGATCAAAAACTTAGGAGTAGCTACTAACTATGAATTTCCAAACAGAACAGTGATACTTGATTTCCAAGGATTAAGATAATGATGAATCTGATTTTAAAGTCATAGTGAGCAAAGAAATTACTTACCCGTGAATAGCTGTCCATGTTGCATAGATAAACCAGAATTTTCCTAATCAAGTATTGCTAAAAATTATGTTTAGTCTCTAGATTAGTATGACAGATTTCAGCCCACTGTGTCTTTTTCAGCAATTTGTTACAAAATAAAAGTGTAGCTTATCTTTTCTTGTAGGTAGACATTATCCTCTCTAATAAAAATATTTTTACCATGGTACAAGTTGTTTTTTTTTTTTTTTTCTTTTTAAATGTAAACAAACATGCTTTTATGCCAGGTTTTCCAGGGTGATTTATACCATGTATCTAATTATAAAAGTAAGCAAAGTTACTGTCATCATAAAATAAGTATTTCATAGGTGGCTTTTGAAAATTAGGGGAAAAAAACTAGGATGACAAACTATACAAATATACTTTAGTAATAAGAAATTTGCAATTGTTAGTGGTAAGGATTAGCATGTAGCAGGAAAAAAGACGTGAATTCCTTATCTGACTGATATCAAACACCATGACTTTCTGTGGGCCTGTAGTTCACACTCTGCATTTGGCACCTGAACAGTTGATTGCCAGTCTGTCAGCTACTGCCCATGCAGATTTCACGCTGCCTCAGGTTCTGGGTCCTTCAGAGGAATCGCAGCAAACAGAAGGCACATTCCAAGAACTACACCTTTGGTTTTTCAGGAGCAGCATAACAACAACAATCAAAGGAGATTTCAGTGAATAAACATATTTTAACAATAGATACTATGGCTTTCTGTAAATATTGGTAGCTGATAAGACACTTGCTTTTGCAGTGTTTCTGAGAAAGAGGAAGACTGAACAGTATATTCTAGGAAAGGAAGTAATGCTTTGAGAGGTCCTTTTCAACTTCTTTTTTTAAAAGATGTGTTAATCAAATACATAATAAATTTTGCTTTTCTTCAGAATTAGCAGGATGGACTGCCCATGCTGCAGCCTGCTAGCAAGAAGAGTGTGGCAAACAAACTTCATAGCTCTGAGAGGAAACTCAGCGTATTTATGAATGGGATTATTGGTGTGGTTGCCTGCCGCAGCAGGGAAAGGACTTACTGCCCCCGGAGGCAACTTTTCAGTCCTGTGCCAACTCATATGATTATTCAGATCCTCTAAAAAGTCTCTCTAAAGCCCTGTAGCAGCACAAGGAAAAGGAGGACTGATGTTTCAAACGGTTGTAAGAGGGATGGGATGTGAAAAGACAGAAAACTTAAACAAACAACAGGGTACATCTTAAAGAAACTTTTGTTGTTGTCGTTTTGTATTGTTTTTAAATGTAATTTTGACGAATGGCGTCATGTCTGGTTTTAGAATAAATTCTGAACTGGTGAAAATGTGCAAATAGTTGTATTTCCAGCAATCAGAAACATCCGTTTCCCCTTTGCAGTAACAAGTTTTGGCACAAGTCAGTGTCAAGTGCATGTGCAGTAGATACGTTTATGCAGAAAATTAATCTGTGTTTATTACTTAAACCATAGACGATAGAAAATGTACTTAAGCGTGCTAAACCCACGTAGATACGCACATGCACGCAGTAATTGAGCCATAAAATATAGCGTCCAGGGCACCATACCTACGAACCTCCCACTCTTATTAGAGTTGCA
>NW_008626537.1:0-55203 GCF_000691845.1 Merops nubicus
AGGGCCGGCTGCTCTGCAGCCTCTCCCCTCCCCGTATTTGACAAGTGCTTCTTTCAAGTAGTTTCTTCTGGAAGGGAAGGGCAGGCGAGGGGAGAGGAAGGGAAAGGCCCCCGCCCTCAGCTCCCCGGCAGCACTGGCCGGGCGAGACGTGTTTTGCTGCTGCCGTTTACCGGGGAGGTAAAGCAGCGCCGGGGCTTATTTGACCGAAGAAAAATGTGTATTTCCTGTGAAAAATACACCCAAAGGGCGTAAGAACAGGTGTACATACGCCCTTTTTTCCGTGAAGAAACCAGCAGGCCAGCTTGGTACCATCCTGAGCAGAGAAGACATGGCTTCACTGCAGTGAAGAGCAACCCCCAAGCCTTTTACCTTGGGTGCTTTATATACCCAGCTAGCCCTGGTATTTATCGTTTTATGAATCCAACACCCGGACCATTAATCTCGCTCTTTTGTGAGCCTGTTTTGTGAGCCCACTTGTGCGGGAGTGCAGCCCCAGTGTGACTGGCTTTAGAAGTGGTCAGCTGCAGTCACGCTGCTCTTCAGATACATACAGAAGGAATACTCTGTCTTTAGCTTCACAGTATACTCTCCCTTGGGAAATTTTTATGTAAAGTTTTAAACTACATCAAGGTTTTACTTCATAAGGTAAAGACAACTCAAGCCAAGTCCCATCATAAAAAAGAAACTACAATCCAAGGAGACAGTGAAATGGTAATTAGAAAGGCATTTCTAATTAGCTGTATGCAGTCAGAGTCTCCACAGCCATTGCGCAGTGTAAGGACAAGATCCAAGGAGCAGAAATGCTCCACTTTTAGGTGGGTAGTCCATAATAGGGCCCAGAACAATACCTGCGATTATCTGGAATCACAGCTATCTCCTGTAAACACATTTTTAAGGTACTAAAATAGTTTCCACAAAGCAAGCGAACAAACCTCCAAACACAAGCACACTTGTGCTATAATAGCATCTTCCTTTCCACTTCTGAAAAGCAAGAAATGACAAAAAATGGTTGTTGGTCAAAGCCCCCAAGCTTAATTACCTTCAGAAGAAAGGATTAAAGTTCACTTCCTGAATGTGCTTGCAACTCAGTAAGGTATATTATATAGAAAAAACACCACTGCTTTATTTTATAAACTGAATCCTCAGTTGTTTCAATACATACTTTTTGATTCATTATTCAGCTTTGGAGAGCATGTGATGACTTTACTCCTGAGCTCAAGCAGTTAACTATTTCTCTGAGTATGCAAAGGCTTCATTTATAACTCAAATCTTACAAAGTGTAACTCAAGCCAGCAGTCAGGGATTGATCCCAGGCTAACGAACCCACCCCACCACCTATTTAAAGTCAGCTTCACGTGAGTAATTTCCTTAGTTCTTCTGAAGACTTTTATGGATTCCAGAGGGAAGACCATTCTTACTGCAGACTTCAGTATTCTCCTGCATCCTTGTCCCCTGACCACGTACCAGCTACCACACTACAATTCCCAATTTTACGGCTACTTTCCTTAAGCCTACCAAAACAGAAGTGTTACAGGGGAAAATAATATGGTAGGTATGAAAGGTGCATCTTTGATATTTGTAGATTGGAAATTTATTAAATCCCTTTCAGTACTCACAGTTGTTATAAAAGTTAAGTCTGCTTTTCCTACTGAATATCAATTACTCCTTTTTTACTGATGGCCTTTCCCTATTTTTTTTCTTTTGTGAAATATATGAAATTTTCATTTGTATGGCAGATTCTGCAAACAATGATCATCTGAGCACACCCCAAACGCTCTGTGCTAAATTTAGTTTCATGATGAGCAAGTAAAATTCACATGTTCTTTATTTGTCCATATAATACACCATTTTTTTCTTTTCGTTTTAAAATTAGATAAAAGCATATTAAATGGCAGGTGTATGAAGTTCTTCAGAAACAATGCCAGAACAAAAATTGAATTACAAAATGTTAAAAAATATGTACGTACATTTGAACTTAACATTCCACTAACTCATAAAGTTACAGGTATCATCTAATGAAAAATAATTGTGCCACTTACCTATTTTTGCTGTTTCTAGGAACTTTTTATTCTGTACATAGGACGATTCTGTACAAAATATGAAGTCTACATTTTTATTACTTATTACCATAAAACAAGGTACAATGTATGTACAAATATTAAAATGAAGCCATACTAAAGCCACACTAAAAAGACACTTGTAATATTACTCTTGACATTCCTGATGTACAGGTATAATTTTGGAAAATGGGGGAAGGTGTCAGACACAGAACTTTATGAAGAACAACAGTCACCAAAATTCTACTTTTATTTTTCCTTTTTAATTTGGCTGTATTAGTTTTAGAATGGTTTAGTACAGGACTGTGAGAGGCATATAAATATTGATGCTAAACATATGAAACCATTAGTGGTGATGAATTTTGGAATATTGCCTAAGCAAATTTTCAGTGGCCCAAACCAGGAATTTATAGTGAACTTTAAGCCTTCAAAAATACCACAATATTTCTCTTTTTGGTGAATGTTTATCTTCAATAAAGAACAGAAATAAAATCTAGACAGTGAAAGATGTTCTTATACGTTGAGCATCACACAATCAATCAAACATTGATATACAGGTTTGTCTTTTTTCCTTGGGTAACATAAGAATAATTCCTTTCAGCAACCTCTTGCACAAACATACTGAACACCCAAAATCAAAGATAACTGATAATCTACCAGCTAAAGATGTAAGTTCAAACAATGGTATATCAAAATACAGACATTGCTTTACACAATTAAAAAAGCACCCTTTTTCCCCTCAAAAGGAGAAGGCATCTTTAAACTGTTTTAATATAGTTTATCCTAATGGTAAAGCATACTCTTTTTCAAGTTTTACAGGAAATGTTTTCAGACACAGTGGGCATTCCACTTAAGGGTTGGGTTGGTCTTGAGATTTAGTTTTGTAAGCCAATATTTACCACCTACAATTTTCTTCCAACAGACAACGTAACAAGTATTGGAAACCGAATGTTGAATGCAACCAACGAACAGCAGGCACTACATCTGCACAAGGTTACTATGAAGGTCTGCTCTGCAAAATTTTTTTTTAATGGATGCATGAGTCCTTATACTTCCTTAAAAAGTAAACTGAAACTATTTTTAAAGAAGCCACATTTTTATCTCTTTATGCATCAAGACATTAAACATTAAGTTATATTATGTTACTGCCAGAGACGAAGGAAACTAATCACCCATTTAGAATAGCAGAACACATTTCAAACAGCTTGTAAGCAGGATAAGGTAAGTCAAAATACTGGCCACCCTGAGAGAAATCAAATATTGAAGACAAAGCACTATATTTTTAAAGAGATTTTCCTCCCGTGCTTTTCCATCTACAACAAAAAGCTCATTACATGCAAGTAATCTCGTGGAATATATAGCAGCATTTGAAGATCATCAGCAACTCAGATGCATTTTCAGTTCACTTGTGAGGTGTATTTGCAGCACATGTGCTCTTTACAACAACAACAAAAGTTATTTTCACGGTAAAATTATGGTCACTATCTCCTCAGCTCTTAGACTGATTTAAAAAGAAGCAGAATGAAATTCGAGGGTCTGTTCTTTTTAATAAGCTTGTGATGTTGTGTTTCCTGAAAGCTCATGGTCATATTTCAGATAAAAACTGATGCAACTGAAATCACGCATAGTATCTGCCACAGAATACTGAACTCCTAGAGCCCAAGAAAAATGCTGAGTATTAAAAGCTCAGATAAGGGAGAGAATAGTGAAAGAGTACTTTATTGACTTGAAAAAAAATGTAAAATGAAACTTTGTATTCAGTCTATGTCCAGTCACAGTAAACAAATTTTCATTTTAGGAAAAATTCTTCTACCAGTTCATAGCTGGAATATTGGTGCCGTATTACACACCAAAGACTGGAAAATATGGCTTACACAGAAAATATTAGGACATGGTATATATAGATATATACCTACCCTAAGTAAAGGAGAAATAAATTTACAGAATTCTTCGAAAGGAATGATGATTGAGGATTGTCATGAAATTTACCATTTTGTAAGCCGTGTTTTATAATAGGAAAGAGAAATATTTTCAAAACTGCTGGTATGTTACAAGACAGCAACAATGTGGAAACAACTGCAAAGTTGAGAAACCCTAGAAAAAGTTTAATACTTAAATCTGAAATAATTTTAATTTTGAAAACACTCATCGTTAGTACCAACTATTGGTCATTCACTTATTTGAACTTAGATTATAGAATGCTTTTCTCAAATATGACTATAAAAACTGCATGTTATCAGCTAGCTGGTACTGCGAGAATACCTCCAGGAAATTGTGTCCACTTGACTATAGTCAACCCAATATTCTGCAAATGGAATTGGGTAATTTACCATTGTTTGAACTACTAATCTTGAGCTGCATACTCTATTAGTTATTGCCTACAGAACTGGGTTGAAGAAAGCTTTGATTTTATGTGTAACTGATTGGTATGGCACAAAAAGAAGTTCTACTGTAGAACCGAGTCCAAAAAACAAAACCAAAAAACCTTTTCCTCCAAAATAATATTTCACTGTAATAGTTTAATGCCCATCATGTGATATTAATTCATCAGCTCTGCAATGTGATTCCAAGGCTTTCATGGTATAGATATCCTGAGGCAGTTCTGACTTGCGTCGCACAAGAGGACGATCTTTTTTCTGATCCTTCTGTGCCTGAAAGAAAATAGAACAAAGTTAGCCAAAAATAGCAATTACTAAACAATTACTTAAAAATATTTTTTGCACATCAGTATGTGCACTTATGGGGAAAGAAATATATATGAAAAAGTTTTACTTCCTCCTGTTTACCCCACCAGCCACCCAGTCTCAAGTGTTGAAACCATTTTTTTCCTAAGAAAAATTAGAAACAATAAATTCTAAGCTATTAGCAATCATGACATTACTATTGATTATCACTTGATAACATTTTTAAAAATAATCATCTATCTTCTTACTCTTCATTTTGTAAGTCTCTAGATTTAATATAATTAAGGTTTTTCAGTGCTTCTACTTTCTTGCAGTATTCACATATCTGAAAATTTAAGGTTCTGCTCTATTATTTTCCTGATGCTCTCTCAAAACCAGACAGTATTCCTGTCAAAGTATCTTTAAACTACATAATGGTGTCTTTATATTGTTGCAATGTCTGTCTTACCTACCCTAATTTGCCTGTTAGATCAATGATGTCTATTCATGTTCTTTTATAAAAACGTCCTTATGAAAACTGATTGGCTTCTACTTACCAACTGTTTTACTAACATGTTCAAAAAGTAAGTGATGGTGGTCAAATTTTATTGTAGCAAAGAGTATTCACTAAAAATGCTCACATAATCTGGCATGGAACCCACCCCACCACTGGTTTGCTTTGCTCAGTCATTCCATCACCTCTTCAGTAGGGACATTTTGCTACATTGCTAACCTCTAGCATAAACCTTATTTTCACTGAAACTGTGTATCTTTACATAGTTTCTCACTTCTGAAAATTGTATTTAAAAAATAAACTAAGCTGTCCTTTTGCTTGCTTGCCTTTTTTTTTTTTTTTTTTTTTTTTAAAAATGGTAACTCTATAACCTCTTGTTCTAGCATCGATTTCTGACGGTACTTAGCAAGGGATACATAACTGTCTTTCCAGAGTCCTTACTCTGATGCAAGAATGTTACCTAGCTTTCCTTCTGCAGTACCCTAACTCTTAATCAATCCTTTTCCTGCCTGGTGACACAGACTTAATTCTCTTGCAAGCTTTATACTTCTCACGGATTTCTCCAAGTTTTTCTAATACTAAGAACTCCCATTTCAAGCCATTCTATTAGCTCTGCTAGGACAGGATCTTCATATTTGAAAAACAGTCTTATCACCTTCTAATCACCTCTTTTATTTCTTGCAAACTTTGAGCAAGGAAAAGCAGGAAAAAAAAACGCACCTGGAGAGAGGGATGAAGAATGCTTAACAGTTCCAACCCAAGTTTCAGAATCTTTAGTTTACAATTTCTTTCTTTTCCATTAGTGGCATTTTTAAAACCCCCACTCCTCCTAACTTTTGGGGGGAGTGAGGGGCAATCAGGCTCATCCACAGAATTGCGATGCACTCCTTCTCCAGCCAGAATGCTATCAGTGAAGCTGTGTATAGCCCCAACATTATAGCTCTTGAAGCTGAATTCTTTGTAGAAAAGAAGGTTAAGACCAAGATAGAGTCCTTGGTTTTTGTCTGGGTTGCCATTATTTCCTGCACATGTTACATTGTCTAATACTGGCACAAATCCCCAGACACACCCAACAGCTGTGACTGGGAATGTTGTTCTAAGATGCTTGTCTCAACTACTAGTATAGTATCATACTTTGGCTACATTTGGCTACATTTTTTTCTAGAACTAATGTTAGAGCACTCGAGTTAGGAGGTATGAGTTTTAATTCCCTCTAGCCAGGATATAAAGTGAATCAAGGTCTTATAAACCTTGACAAAATGGTTTTGCAGGAGGAAATGGCATAGCAGAAGATGGACACTATCAACAACACAACTCTTACGATTAAGCAGCACTCATTTTTTCCTTTAATAATCGTGTGTGCACCTTTCTCCACCACACACTGGAGCTAGCAAAAAGAGGCCCCTCTATACATCATGTGGGCCTGGCCAAACTATCCAAGGTCTGAAGAAAGGCAGAGGTTTAGAAACTTGAATAAGCTCAATGCTCCTTGTTGAATAGCTCTATGCAGCATTCCTGTTCAGAGGAATGCTGCCCTCATTCATTGCCCTGGAGAGGCATGTAATTCAGCCACCAAGATTTTACATGTAACGCAGCGTGTTCCATTCCAGAAAGAAGTATTTAAAAACCAGCAACTGTGGAGCATGCCTTGGAGGCATTTCAGTATTTCTTTGGATTTCAAACATTATCCAAAATGCCACGCTAGAAATAATAAATAAAATATAATCTTGCAGGATAACGATACTGGAATTTTAAGAAAGCAGTGTAGGAGTGCAGATTGACCATATGCTTATTTTTATTAAGTTTCTTGTTTGATACATTGGTTCAAATTAAGATACTATCTTCTATCTCAACCAGTTTTTCCAGCTGCAGGACTTTTTATCTATTATTTATTGTGTTTACCTATCATACACCTACTAGATGTCTTAGTGATACTGCAATGGCCCCAGCACCTCTCAATTTCCCATCAGCTCCAAATTTAAATCTCTAGTTTGAAGGTCAAGACACTAGCTCCACTTAAATGAAGTTAAATTAAAAATACCTGAAGATTACTAAGCATTAACTGAAGAAAAGAAACTGGAATGACCTTGAGAGTCCTTGTCCTGTAGCAACTAATGGAACATGACAGATGGTGGACTGGGGGAGAAGATCCACAAGGAAGACAAATGCACAATTTACACTTTTTTTTTTTTTTTTAAACATAGTCGCTTTAGCCACTAAGGAGGTTCTGAACACCACAAAAATGTTATCACTAGGATCTGATTATTTTAAACATGTTTACCTTAAGAAAAAACAAACCTGTTATATAGAGAACAGAACATGTCGTAGATTTTAGCCATATTTTTAACTGTCCTTAAAGCATAATCATTGTTCACATTATGACACAAAAAGCTATTTCTAAGTGACAAGAACATGAAAGTTTCTGTAGAAGAAATGTCAAAAGAGACCATACAGCATATTCAAAGGCATTAGAAATAGAACACTGCTTTCCTGGCTGCTACAGTACCACTTAAAAGTAGAAGCTATAATGAAGTTTATTACTCCAGGATAAATGTTTACAGGGCTGAAAATATAACTGAAATTTATGCCTATGATTAACACCTGCTTGTAAAAAAAATAAGCCAATTCATAATTTAGAGGACTTAATCTTCATGTCACCTTACCTGACAAGCCTCTTCTTTGACTGTCTTTTTCAGCATCTGCAAATCTTCAATTAAAGGCCCATCTGTTTCCATTGCAACAGGACTGTTCAGCAAACTCGTGTCACTGTATGTTGGGTACTAATAAAATGCAAAGTGTTAAAATAATAATTTTTAGTAGTTCTACCTAAATACTACTAGTGTATTTGAGCATATGAATTATACGGTTAGTTATGTGAGATAAGCTTCAATATCTTATGCTTCCAGGCACCAAGTACTAAATTTAAAAAGGGAACTCAAATACTTTCACTTGGCAGAAATATCCTGTTGAAAAATACAGTCAGAATACAAAACATGTCCTTTGATTATCTGAGACTTAATTTTAAAATATTCAGATTTTGCTAGTATTTAATGTCTGCTTGAACAATCATTTATCTGAAACCTTACTACTACATTGTCTAGTGATTTGTGTACAGTGTAGCAACCCAAAGAAGGATTTTACTTTCCGGTGCAATTTTGTGTTGGAAGAGGAAACACACTGTTAAAAAGGTCAAATACAATGAATTTATATTTAAAAAAATTTCAGAACAAAATATTAAACTTTTCTGTCTTGAGAAAGTAAAACAGCCCTAAGTTTTTTGGGACTTAAGAAAAATAAAAATCTTGTAAAACCACTTGTATAGTGTCTAAAACTTACTGTACAACAATCTCAGTATTTTAAATTCTATTTTAAACCAGATAATGTGTATGTGGTTGAAACCAAAACTCATTTAAGAACCCACACACACTCTTTAATCCATTTTTTCCTCATAAATATTTTAGTATCAGAGTGTACCAATAACTTAATGCAGATGAGACAAAAGAGAAAAAACTGACAGCAAGTATTTAATGAATATAATTATAACGATCTAAACTCTTCAAATGTATCCTTGTGTCATGCAGTATCAGGAATAGCTCTGAACAACAAGAATGGTCAGTAAATTAGACAAATTAAAAGTTAATAGAAATTCCACCAAAAAACCTCATCCTTAAAAATCCATTATAGAGCGTACTAGAAGCATTTATATCCTTACATCCATTCAGTGGAATACGCAGTGTTCAAAAAAAAAAATTTATTTTAAATTGCTTCCAATTATTAGCTCTCTTCAAGCATACTATGCAGAACATACTGTATACAGGTCATGTTAACCAGTTACAGAAAATGTACACAGTTACAAAAAATTACTTGTGAAGAAAAGAATATTTACACTGTAGAATTCTAGATTTTACTACTATAGGTCAATCCCCTCATTTAGCCAGACGTGCAATAGCTCATTTGTGATAACAAATGATCATGTACATCAAATACTCTTTAAGCAAGGCTTTTGGATGGCTTGTCTGATTAATATTTTGTAACTGTAAGTCAATTGCTGCTTTCATATGAAAGGTTCTTTTTTCTTTAATTTAACTGATGTGTTGTCAATCGACATTATTTAATTGTTACAGATTTTGTTCAAGCAATTTGAGCATTGTTCCCTGAGAAATACCACAAGAGGAAAAAACTATTTACCAAATTCCTCCTCCTGAGAAAAAAGGAGGACTCTATATTTCTATTTTAAAATAGCACTGAGATCATAAAGTGTCCCACTTCTGTTTATAGAGTACCATAACTTCATATTCCATCACTTTAAGCTCAGCTAGATGATGTTACAGAAATACAGTACAATAAGTTTCTTGCTGCACTAGAGTAAAATTCTGGCTGTAAAGTAACTGAAACATTTGGCATTTTTTTTCTCATAGCAGTGATCAGTGTGATTGAGCGAAAGGAAAACTGGCAGCATTCCCCAAGCAAATTAAGTAAAGGGTAGGGCACGGGGGAAACCCAAGTCAAATTATTCCCTTCTCCCACAATTTCAAAATATAATGAACAGTCTAAAGGACCTTTGTTTCTTTATCAAAACTTCAGTTGCATCAAGTGATGCCTGACAGGACATCCTCCTTTTCACAAGAACCTGAGTAGCAGGTTCACCATGCAAGTGTGAGAACAAATGCAGCGCACAAGAACATACAGTATTACTTTAATACATTTGACACAGAGGAAAACTGACCAGTCACAACTCACAGTTTGTAGAAAGAACTTTTGTAATATATTGTTTACAAAACAGCTTTTCAAGAGAAACCAATAATGGCATCTCTGTATTTTCCATAATTTTGTACAATAACTTTTCAAACCACAACACAGTGCAACTCCTACCATAAAAAAAGGAAAAATTACTTCATATCATACTTTTCAGAAATGTTTTCCTTTAAATAATTACTTGCACAAGAGAAAGGTTAGAAATTTTAAAAGTACTTTTATTGTGTATCTTTCATAATACAATTAGTGAAATTGCTTTATTTCCATGAATAGTCAGATGTTTCCCCCACTGATATTTAACAAAACTAAAGTATTTAAACATGAACATGTTAATCTTTTCTAAATACCTGGGGATTTGATTTGGCTAGATTTTCTATTTTAACCCATGCTTCTTCCCGTTCCTTTAATTTTAGCTTCTCTCTGAAAAAAAAAAACATTAGAGGCAAAAATAGCAAAAGAAGCTTGGTGAATCTCACATCACAATTTGTATACTTACATAAACACAGAAATTCACTAGAAGAATTCAACAGAATTCATTTTTTAGCTATGCCTGTTTCACCTACTGCCCAAAATGTCACTGTTGACAGGATAATTTGCTTTGTACCAATATTCATGACTGCAAAGCAACATTAAAAGGGAAAAAAAAAAAAAAATTTCTCATGAAAGCAACAAACTGGTTGATACTGGTTTAAAAATTGCACATTGTTAAAAGAGTTAAACCAGAAATAAGTCTTGATCTATGTTGAAAGTATGTTTTTATTTTAGCTTTAGAAAATTTGAATTCTATATTGACACATAAGAAACTTAAGATCTGGCCATAAAAAAGGGCAGAGATTTTTATTATCACCCCAATGGCTTCAGGTAATAGTTTCAAGAAAAAGGCCCAGAGACATTCTGAATTGAACACTAACAGAAAAGTATTCCACAAAAAAAGCACTCATTCAAGGGGGCCATGTACCATGAGGGATGACATGGGGTGCTTTTTTTTTTTTTTTAAAAAAAAAAAACCATTTAAGTAGGAAAGTTTTTTTTCTTATGCCTAATGCAATTGAAAATGGTAAGATCTAGTGTATTTGCCTTTCTTACAGATGAACAGCTTATTAGGGAGACTAGAATGAACATGTGTCTTTGAAAGGTGGTAGAGAAAGGGACTTTGAGCTTAAGAGTGCTAAAGATGTCCTCAGGCTTCAATGTATAGGGCAGGTGATCCAAATGTAAAAGAAAAAAGCAGTTATATTCAAGTACATACACAATTTGCCTCCAACTCCCAATTAAGTTTGGGCTGGGACTGGAAGAACTTTTTAACCACCTCCTTTTGAGTTCCTGTGTTGTGGGAGACGTTTTTCGTTTTGTTATTATGTCACTCAGCACTCAAAATGCCACCCAAAAACCAGTGAAGAAAAAAAAATTGCTTTCTTATTTAAAAGGGAGTTTACTTATTTGCTTTGAAGGAAGAAACAGTCTTTCTTTAAAAAGCAGCTGTTCACATTTTGATATATAGGAACACACTAACGTCTTTAAAAATTGTTATACTACAAGCTCATTTCTACTTAAACTGTAATAAGAAATTTCAAAACTTGGAGAAATCTACATTACAAATTTGTGATACTTCCAGTGAATTTGATTAAAATACACATATAATTTGAATGACTACTTGAAGGGATCCATGTTCACTTTGAAAAAGTTAAAATCCAGCTATTTTCAGTACCCACTTTCTAACTGGGCTCCCCAGCCCCTACAGTGAAAAACAAACCATTAATTTGTTTGACTTCTCTATCTCACTTTAGTAGGCTTTATAATATACCGAATATTCAAAAAATTGTTTATTTAACAAAATTTGAAAGAATGTAGATAAGTGACTTTATGATCATAAAAGTCAGCTGTGTTTTTGGGCATAAACCAGTAAATTCTAGCTTCCAAACTCCTCCTCTATTCACTTTCCTACGCAAGAATATACTAAGCTCAGTAGGATTCTTCTGCTATAGAACACTCTGTATTGCAACAGAGTAACAACTTTATTTCTGGTGATTTTTAGAATACTAGGTGCATATGCACACACACAGTGCAATGCTGAAAAATACGGGAAAAGTGTTTTGGAAAGAACTGAGTAACAACATGAGAGAAAACAACACTGGGTAGATAAAGCATGTTAAAATAAACACAGGATGTAAAACTGTTAAACAGATCTTTTACACTGGTCTCCACTATCAGCACTGGTCCTCTCAAAAAATGAATTTTTAGGAAGACTGACTCCCTGCAATATTAGGTCAAAGACTACATGAAGCATCCTATTCTTAAAAAAAGTTCTGCAGTTCATAAATAACAAGAAGTTTTACCAAGTCAATTCTGAGACTGCTGTACTGTAACCAAAGGGGCAACTTCTCACTAAAGACACATGAGTTTTTCAGAGCTAAAGCACTCTGAACAAATTATTCAAGGACAGACACACTGACATGAAAACTTACTTCAGTTTTTCTGCTTTAAATTGCTGTGTGCAGTCATCAAACAGTTTTTGGTTCATCTCCATGAAGAGTTTCAGAGCATTGTATATCAAGCCATGTATTGTCCTATAAGTAAAACTTCTGGTTGAAACTCAGAGTACTTTAAACTTTGAAATCTACTTTTTCTGGTCAACAGTAGCCAATAGCCTACATAACTGGAAAATTACATCATTTCAGAATAAGCAGAAACAAGACTAGTTAGTGGAAGTTTCAGTTTACCTTCAAAAGGGCTAATACAGGTACTAAAATTATCAACTTTGAATGCAGTTTTCTTACACTATGGTATTACTCATCACTTACACTTTTGATATTTGAACTTTTAATAGTACATGTATTTATATTGTGCATATAGGACTAGTTTTGAAATTTAGTAGTTGACACTAATTGAACTAGGGTTATTAGAGAAAATGCAAGACGACATTAAAGATCTTGATGTAAGTAACTTACTGGTAACTGACAAATTCAAGAAAAAAAGTTAGTGACTAAAAGGAGCCTAGAAAAGACAGCATTTATTTTGAAAGCTGTCACACAGCAACAGCACTCACTTCAACTCAATTATGCTATGACTCTTTAGGGACATGTTAGAAAAGTAAAGCGGAAAGCATCAGAAAAATTAAACAAAAATAATCTGCTTTATGTAGCACTTCTGCAGAGGAATTTACAGTTCCAGTCTGCAATCTATGGCTTATCATTAAATCCAAAAAGCAGTCAGTTAAATGATTACTTTATATTATATATGTGAGTTACAAGTAAGAGCACAGCTGTACTGAGTAGCATGACTTCTGCTCAGAATAAAATGAATGTATGGCCTTGAAAGGCAGAATTAACAACTGTCAGCAATCCACATTTATTATGTACACTTGCATCATCGAATCAGAATTTTATCAATGAGTACATTATTTGTTAGTGCTTACATCCAGGGACAGTAACCAATCACTTTAACATCACTCCATCTTCCATTTCTTTTCCTGTGTTTAGTGGCAGATTGATTACTCATTCCTGGACAACTCATCAGCAGTCCTCAATGCATGGCCAGCACTAGATTGTGATACTTGCACCATCCCAGCAGTTGCACAATCACTCACACAAAGAGTACAATACAATGGAACAGCTGCAGAAAGGAGCTGACCAGGACTGTTTTCATGTGTAAGTACTATGTTATTGTGGGGAAAAAAGTGAAAATAGTCAATGGAAAAAGAAGAGAAAACAATAACCAAAGGGGGGGGAGAAGAAAAAAAGGGGGGAAAGAAAAAATGGCCCGATCTACAACATGTTCCACTAGAATGCAGAAGAAATGCAAATCAGCACACAGGTTAGAGGTCAGAAATCAAAGTTAGTTTTTAGAGGTATCCAATCTACAGATCAATGCCAAATTTGCTTCCTAGTAATAAAAATGTGTCATGGATTAGGTGCCCTAAAACACTGTTTCCTGCTTAATGGAAAAAAAGGAAAAACTGTATTCCTCAATTCTTAGTATTTCCTAAAAGTTTTGAAAACAATAGTCTCCTCCTTATCCAGCAGCCCTAATGTCATAGAATGAACTGCTCATCATACTGTGAAAACTAGCAACTCAAAGATCTGATCCACTTTCAAGCCTAAAACTCGACATAAATGAAGTAACAGAATTTTACTCAATTATTTCTTACTTGTTCCAATGTGTCTTTGAATTCCGGTACAAAGATGGGAACATGATGGGTAAAATCTTTGCTGCATTATCACTAATTAAACTCATAATATATTCATTATTCCAGTAGTATAATGCTCGCTCTGCAACCTAGGAATACATGAAAAAAGGAACACTTCAGACAATCTCAAAAAGAGCAAATAATTGAAATGTTTGGCAAATTCAAGGAAAAGGTAAAAAAAGATGCAACTTAGATTTGAATTTTTCTACTGTAAATGGGTGTCATGGAGCTGATGAAAAGAGAGATGGAAAAATTGCATTTTCCTCGATAGGGACATGATTCAAACTACAACCTATGAACTCTGAAATTCAAGTGAAGAAAACTTTTCCCAAAGAGTATTTGTAGAATTCTATTACAAGCACTGAAATGAAAGGGTTCAGGTGCTTGTGAAAAGAGCAAGCTTTTAAGCTTTTATGTTATTCTTAACACTGAAATGAAGCACCCAATAAGACTGCATATGCCACACTCTCGAAAAGAATAACACAAACATTTTGAACCCTAAAATTTGACAGAGAATTGAAGACTTTTGCAACAAATAAAATTCATTATGGTGAACAATAGTAGGTAATACCATTAGCAAGCCTGCTTTATAAAAACCTCGTATTACTGGATATTCAGTAAGTACAGACCTGAAAGTGTGGACTGGACACACATTTGGCTAGCTGTCTGAAAAGAGGCTCCATGACTTTTACAAATTCAGATGGTTCAATAACATCTAGAATTTCTTCTAGTTCGTTTAAGAACATGACCTCTTTTGGACTGTGAGTCTTTGGCCAGTATTTCAGCAGTGCCATTACAACCTGTAGAGACAAAGTGAACATAATCTCCAAGATAATTTGACTTGCACTGAATTATATTTTATTAACAAGTCTGATATTTTAAACAGAATACAAAACTCAATTTCTTGTCCCATGTGACAGCAGTCAAAAAAACCAACCCCAAACAGTACAGAAATCTTGAAAAAACTATTTTAAAAAAAAAGTTTATATTTATCTTTTTATATAGTTTAAAAGTTGCAACAGTCCATTAGCATTTCTCACAGACAATCATTTTCTCTCACTTAGGAAAAAAAGCAGTCTCTTTTTCCTGAAATGGAAGATGTTTTAATAGAAGTCCATATTTTTATACATAAAAGCTATAAGCTATATTTAATATCATCACTGACAAGACAACTCAGTGAGAAATCAATGCATCTTTCATGTATGTGGTATTTAATAATGAAGGCAGACACTATGTCGTCACTGAAGCCTTAGGAAAATCACCAAAGATTTTTAAAATAATGTCTCATATGACAATTATAAGGGAAAACAAAGTGTTTTATTTTGTAATGACCTGAATTTTTGAAGGGGAAACTTAGTACTATGGTGATGCATGTTCTAAGTTTTTAAAGAATGCTGTAATCACATGCTAGTTTGAGATCAAAAAGGGATACAGACTTGGATGTGTATCAGGTAAGATTTGTACTAGGAAATATGTAACATTCCAGCTAATGTCTGGAAGAGACATCAAGGTGTATTGAGACGCCATCTTGAGATCTCAAGCTCTCAGCACAAATGACAGGATGTCTGATATTTGATACCTTACATATTAAAAGCTCCAAGCAGAAGAGAGTTCTTGCTCAACTGCACACTTCACTTGTTTCAAGAATCCTAGTTACCATTTTACAATGGAAATGGTTATAATCTAATAATGTGCACCTTTGTTAGTAGCAATCTTTTACTGATTGCTACTTGGTGCTTAAACGTATTAGTTTTTACCTACTTAATATGTGGTATAATGAGGCACAATGCTATATTATATGCTGTCAAGGACAACTGAAAGTATTCATCTATGCAATTATGTGCAAGCAGACCAAACTCTAGTTTTGTCTACGGTCCAAATTGTCTGTGATCCAAACTTGGTAGACATTAACAGGATCTTACTCAAAAGCCTTGCATCATAGGTAGCTCCATGTGCCAGAAATCTGTGGTCCATCACAACATCAGTCTCTCATCAGGCAAGCTAATTTAACTAAACTGCTTCTGGAACAACCATCTCACAGCCAGTCAGCCAGAACAAAATAAGCAGAACAAATGCTGGTCTGTTTGTAAGAGGTATGCTCTTACTGTTGTTTTAATTCATTTTGAACGTTCCAAACAACTGTGGGAAAAACTGAATTTGGTTGATCAAAATGGTCAAATATTTTACTCCTAATATAAGCAAGTACTTATCAATACTTTGTTCCCAGAACCTCCTTACACAGTCTACAGATAAAGGGAGTGCTAATATTCCAAAATATATAATAGCAAGATAAACTTACTGGTTCTGTAAGCGTGCTGTCCTTTTCTAAAAATTGAACTACACAGTATGCCAGCTACATTAAAAGAAAAAGATTTTTATTAATGCTCACTGTGAAACTGAACTCTTTGAAATCACTAGTGTAAGTGGAGAACACAACCAAATTCAAATAAAAACACAGTTTTTCTGCGATATTACAAAAATTTGGCACACGAATTTAAACAGAAGGGTAAATATGCTTTACCAATTTTTCCCAACCTTCCAAAGACTGTCCTCACCTTCTTTTGTGTTATAATATAGACAAACATCTAAAAAGAGAATATCAAATTTATACCTAGTACTTTGCATTTCAGCACTTCATCTTTTCAAATATAGGATTTAAAAAATCATGATCCTGTCCTCTAGAGTGCTTTCTACTCACTAACATTCTAGTGTCCCATGCTGTTCAATAATTATTTTCTATTTCATAACAAATTAGTTAAAAATGCACTGAACAGTTGTAAATCTTAGGATATTCTAGATATGAGAACTAATGATAACTATGCATATCAATGTAAAGCTGATGCAAGCTGGGGCTGAATTACAGCATTTAGCAACTGCAGTTCTGAGAATGAGACTGTCTGTGCCTTAACAGTGCACTATTCCATCCCTTTCACTCGATAGGCCAATAGTCCCAAAGTAAATGGGAGGATCTCTGCATACCTCATGAACTGTTTAATCATTCTTCTAATATCTCTCCATTTATGGAAGTTCAGCTGATGAGACCAATTCCTTTCCTGTTTTTGATGATTGCTACCAAGAATCTCCGTAGGTAATTTGAGGAATGTACAAAGATTATTACATCTGGTGTTCTCCACTATTCTAAAGTAAATTTGAATTAATAATAGAGATTAGCTTTTTCATGTATATCAGGATTTGGCAGCAAATCCCTCTGAGTATCCGCCACTGTTTCAGTGTGAATTTTTGTGGTTTTACTCTGGTGTGTCACACAGCTCACTTGAAGTGCTTTCCCATTTCATTCAGTAGGACATGTTAGAGGAATCCCTATGTCACCAACTTCTTTTTACTGATAGTAACGAGAAATGGAAATCACTTTAAAGTTTTGGAGAATTAGTTTATGAATTACAGGGAATAGACAAAAGACCAATCCACCTCAGGCAGGCAGAAGAGAAAGTGGCGATCATAGATGTCTACACAAGTTGGGGTTCTAAGAAAGGTCTGATTGGCCAGAGCCCAACAAGTTATATTCACAGCATTAGTGAAAAAGAAAAAAAATTTGAAATGGGAGTCACTCTAGCCCACTACTTCAACAGAAGTGATGGGAGTCCCAGTAGGCAAGACCCAAAGCAAATGCTTATAACCATCTCTGAGTGCTAGAGAATTGTATTTATACAAAGTGTTCTTAAAAATGCAAGCTGTTAGTCAGTTTATTTGAAGAAATAGTACTTAAAACTTGAGAGTACTTGAACTTTGAAAGTTCAACATTTTCTATCTAATTTAAAAAACAAAGCTGTGTAACAGACTCTCAGAGGAAATTTCAAAATTATTGTGATGATTGTTATTATTGTGATTAATACTATGTTTTCTCTAACACTGTATGATCTCTCATTCCTCTAGGAATTATGAAAGGAACTAAACTCAGCACAAAAAAGATACAACTGGTTTAAAAGCACTATACAACTCAGATGCCCCCTTTTTTTTCTGTGTACTTCTGAAAAGATCTACTGAATTAAATGATGTCCTAGTAAATACCCAGTTCTTTCAGAACAACAATACCTGTAAGAAATTGAATTCAGCTGAAATTCTCTATGTAGCGTAGAAAACACTGTTTATAGGTAACACTCATTAAAATACTTTTCTGCAATTTTTGTATGTCTCAACATTACAGACAAGAAAAAAAATTAACTCTTACGTTAACCAACTACTTCACCTATAAACACTACAGTGGTTTAAAACAAATTATTATTTACACACACTTTTTTTAAAAAAAATAAATTACTTTTTTCCCCCCTAACTCAACAAATGAAGCATTATAGGTACATACTAAATAATTTCCCCAAGGCCAATTAGCAGGAAAGTGCTTGAGCTTAGAACAGAACCCATGTCAGAATGACTAGAGTCCCCTTGACCTTTCCAGGCAAACTTGCTGTAACACTAGTATGAAAAGCACCAAACAAAACTTACCTGTGGATGGTAGACACTGAGTGATTTCACCTTGTGCAATGGTAACAAAACCTTCAATAGGAATATTTTGTGCTCTTCTTTTAATGGTAAGGCAAATCCATTAATGATGCTGCCAAGGAAATAAATGTAAATAAAACCCAGTAATTACACAAACTTTGCAGTAGTGCACAAGATATAATAAAATCCTTGTTTTCAGCATTTTTTTTCCAGTCTCCTGGAGAACATGACACAACAGGAAAATTTACAAATTAAACATGAACCAGAGTATTTAATTCTTGATCCAGTTCTCTAAAGATTACAAATTAATAGAATAGTCAAATCAGCCTCTTCTCATCCCTCACAGGTCCCAAATTCTTCTCCCAAGTAATATACACGACTATACCTACACTTCAGATGCCAACTTGCACTGTGAACTTGCACTGTCATCAAAGCTTTGAACACGTATTTTCTCCCAGCTTCTACACGGAATTACAGAATGAATCAGAGACTGGATGTAGAAGACATCAGTCCAGGACAGCAGACAAGTCAAAATGACTTCTACTAAAACACTGTTTCTGTAAGATTCTAGCATACAACCAAACAGCATTCTCAACACATGACAGACATCTCAGTTACAGCTGAGTGCAGATGTGGCTCAACACTGGGTCAATGGCACCTTTACCAAAACCCACAGTATTAGCCCAGTGTTTTGTGTTCACCCATTAACATCCGTTAAAACATCCAGAATTCTATTGCCCATTTACTACTTTAAATCTTTTGTTATTCATTCTAATGTTTTTCTCTTCACTAACAAGGACAGAAGGCACCCAGAGCAAAAGGAACCTGCCAAACATCCTGAAAAAAAAATTAAAAATTTGAAAGTTGTACACCCTGTCACAGGACTATTGTCAGAAAAAAACAAACACATTAGTAGTTCCCACTTGGAAGTGTTCATTTGTCAACAACATGTTGTATGAAACTCCTTAATGGACTGGAAAAATAACCAATACAGAACAATTACAGCTCAGAAGCCTCATTTAGGTACTAGAAATTTTGATTTGGAAGTCTGAAGGGAAACAAAATACTTAACTTGCAAAGTTAACACTGAAAGCTAACCTAACAAAATCAAGAATGAAAAACCTGGCGACTTAAGTAACAGTTTTGAAGATTTAGCTCCATATTCTACTATTTAGGCTTTATACGGTCTTCAGCATACCTTGATGAGCATTACTTAATAATAATATGTTGAAGTAATGATGGCTATGCAACTCCTTTAGTAATTGAACATTTCATTGAAAAATTGAAGACATGCAGACCTAGAAAATTTAAAAATATCTTTCCAATTTTAACAGCATTCTGAGCTGCATTACAAACAGCATTGCCAGCAGGTTGAGGGAAGTGATCCTGCACCTCTGGCTCAGCCCTGGTCAGACACCTTGAGTGCTGGATCCAGTTCTGGGCCCCCCAGGACAAGAAGGATGTAGACATACCAGAGGGAGCCCAGTAAAGTGCCTCAAAGATAACAAAGGGGCTGGAGCATCTGACACACAAAGAAAGGTTGAGAAAGCTGCTTAGCCTGGGGAAGAGAAGGTTCAGAGGGATCTTACCCCAAAAGCCTGAAGAGGTGTGTGAAGAAGTCAGTCAGACTTTTTCCAGTGGTGCCCAGTGAAAGGGCAAGAGAGGGGCAATGGGCACAAATTGAAAAACAGGAAACTTCATTCAAACATAATAGAAAAACTTTTATGTTGTGAGAGTGGTCAAACAGGAGAATCTTGTTGCCCAGAGGGGTTGTGGATTCTTTTTTGGAGATATCCAAAGCCCAAGCAGAGACAACCCTGAGCAACATGCTCCTGCTGACTTTTTCATGTGCCACGATATGGAAACATCATAACGTAAATCCCATTAAGCTTCTAAAGTATATTAATGTATAAAAAAAACCACAAAAGGCTGCACATGGATTAGAAAAATCAGTTGACAAAAAACACTAGTTCTCATGAGGCTATCAGCTTTAGGTTATAAAATTTTAGTTTCAAGGGCTTTCAGATGCATTACTTGAAGTTTTCAAAATAATGGTATTAACAGAAGAGAGTTTCTGAAGTTTCATATTTCATAACCCATGCCTTCTTTTGTTTACCTGCTATGCATTTAGTGATGTTAGAGCAATTTTTGAATAAGTTTAAACTCATCACATGTTACTTGTAGTTGCTTTACAACTAATATAAATTACAAGGACCCTAACTGACAAAAGAAAACTTAAAAAATAAGATTTAAAAAGTTGCCACATCCCGAAATGTTGCCACAATGTTTGACGTTTTTGCTGTTTCTGGAATCTTATACAAAACTTAGTCTCTTTGTTACAGCTTTGACATATGATAGGAAGCTATTTTAATCTTGTCTCAAAGCAATCTGCAATCCCCAACCTGATTTTTAAAGTCTACTCTGAAGACCAAGCAAATTTAATGAAACAAAACCTACAACTTACCTTCCCAGTATTTCCAGTAATTCTGCTATGCCATTGTGATGTTCCGTTTCATAAATAAACCTAAATAAATGAAAAGTTTTACTCGGTTACTGCTGAAAAGAGATACAAATCTAACATCAAGATCTCCAGCTAACATTGCAAGTAGACTTGACCTCCTAGGTTTTAGTCAGTAAAAAGCATCAAGCAGCTTTCAACCTTCACACTTCCTTGCTCTTCTCTCCCACATTTAACAAAGCAGCATTCATTTGAGTTTTTTTCCAATACTCATATTCTAGACCATTGTAATAATGCAAGACTGAACACAGCAAATAATGCTTTAAATATTAAAATAACAGAAGAGCATCTGGCATAATCAAATGCCATGACTCAACCTTCTATAGTGCGTACAAGTACAAGGTGTTCAAACAGTTACTACTTATGGATCTAAAAAGCTCTTGGGGATTACAGACTTCTGTTCATACAAAAGGCTCTGTAATAAACAGAGGAAGTCAAATTTTCCTGAATTTTCTTTTGATAGACCACTGTAATTTACTAGACAATCACCTTGCCACCTTTCTTCTCAATTGCCCGAGTATAAATTTATGGTGACAGTTCCATGCACAACTGCAGGTACTTCGCAAACAGTTATAAAAATTTACAATTATGAGAAAATAATTCCACTCATTATTAAATATTTTTTTATTTGAAAATTTGTCATATACTGACATACTAACACCTACTTTTAATCCAAAATATTTGATAAAAGTTTTTTCTTCTTAAAGACCCTTTCTGCATAATGCAGGACAACAATTCCAGCCACAACTAAAGACAGTGGCATGAAAAGCTTTGGATTGAATTAGCATAAAGGTTTAATTTTTTTTTTAAAAAATATATTTTTACATTGAGAAAAATATAAAAGATGAATGTACTATCAGGACAGAATTCATGCAATTCTGGTCAGTGACTACAATAAAAATAAAGACCACATGTTTATTAAGAAAGCACAGCAACAAACTGATGGCTTGCTGCAGAAAGTATATGAAAAGAAAATATTTTGAAAAATTTTACACATACTTTAAGAGCTTATCATGCATAATCCACTAATTCAAGACAGAAATTGAAACAGCTTCTCATATCCAGTAACACTAGTTTGTATCTGAAGGCAAAATTTTTCAACTTCTACCTCCTAAATATTAACAACTAAGTGAGGTTTTTTTGTTGGTTGTCATTCCCCCCTCTCCCAGCTTGGTAGAGAAGGGTAGCCTCTACAGTGCAAATTATATAATCTCCCATACACATTACACATGAATAACATTTTTATACAAACTATTAAAAAGTTGATCTAACGAACAGAACATTTCTTAGTCTTTCACAAGCCCTGTACCAGGACTATCTTTACTTGAAGACTTTGCTTCCATTGTCTGCAAACATGAAGTGCAAGATGTGGCATGGAGATGTCTTTTTGCAAGCATTCAGAGGTGTTGTTGCACCATCTGGTTCAGGCATTTTACAAAAATAATGCATTCTGGAAATAAATTAATAAATATGTGTGGCAAGGAAGAAAATGTAAATCTTTGTTTTAAAAATACACCTGTACTTTTTCCTTAGTATGCACAGGCTCTTGACATGCCCAGTCATGAGTAGTTGTCTGCAAGACAGCAAAGTCTTACTTATTATTTTAAAGCAGCCTCTCTGTATCTCTTTTAAAGGCTTACTTGTTACCAAGTAAGCTCCCTCTACAGCTGCTACTGCTGGGTCCCATTCATGACACAGCACCAAGTATGTGGCAGCTTTTTACTGTTTTCTTAAAGGGGTAACATCATACATTCACTCTGGGATGAAAACAACAGAGGCAGAGGAAAAGGGAAGCATGACGGAACGAGTGTAAAACTGATAACACAACATAATTATTTGCAGAAAAAAGAAGCATGTCAAAGTTAAAACGTTCACATTTGACATAATGGCAGTAAAAACACACTTCTAAAGACCTTTGATATTACTGTTGATTAATTTTTCATCTTCACATTTTTTCTGTATTTGGGATTGTACTACAGTTCATTCTATGGCAATTAAAAAAAATACTTCACAAGCCATAATGGGTATATCTCAGCTCTGAGGAGAAAAAAAAAAAAAAAAAGGTAGTACAGTGTTCCTTCAAGCCAATTCCAGTCAGTTCATTTGAGCCCAACTTCTGCACTAGGAAGAACTATGCTTTACTATGGCACCACGTTAACAAACATATGACTACGCAATAAGAAAAAAGCCCTCACAGACAAGAGATACCAAACTACCCACTGAATTAACATATGAACTCAAATTTCAGCTGCCCAATTTATGCTGCGTGCAAGACTTCCCTAATTTAAATCTCTCCGACTGGTCTTAGTTGTTAGGTGTAGCAATATTTGGTATAAACTTATGAAGAATTTTAAAAATTGTTAGGAGTGTCTTGAGAGTATTTTTTGTTGTATGCCTGATCACATGCACCATAACACAAACATACTGACATACCTATAAAATATATTATTAATTTGTTTCCGGATGTAAGCTCTTAGGCCTAAGAATTTCCCATATATTCTGTGAAGAGTTGTTTTAAGAAAATCTCTTTCACGAGGATCTTCACTGTCAAAGAGCTCTAAAAGCTGCAAAGAGGGAAAAGAAGAGATGCACTTTACTTGAATCTAATGCATTGTAAATATAATTTAGACCTTGAAGTTAAAAATTTTTTTTTTTACCTCACCTGTAATACAAACTTCTGATCAATATATTTCTTAGCTATATTAGGTTGAAAATCAGGAGATTCTAAAAATCTTAAGAAAAATTCATAAACAAGCTGGAAAAAAAACCAACAAAAAATAGTATTAGTCTTTTAAACAAGGAACCATTTTATAAGCAGTACATTACCAAAATTACTAATTGGTTGCCAGAATTGCACTGGTTTTATCTCTCTTTCTCTACCACACCATTACAGCTTTGCTCTTGCTCTCCTGACAAAGTACAAGAACTTAAGGTTCCTTAAACTGCACTGAAATTCTTCTGAGCTCCATCACTAAATTTTACTTAAATGACATACAATCATCTATTATTCATCATGCCCAGCAGTACGTGTTTTGAAAAGTCTCTGTTCTCCTCCATTTGTCATAGCACCTCTGAACATTAGAGCTGTGCCACAACCAGATCAAAGCATTCAGTGACAAATGGAAGCTCATTTAAAATCTCAGTAGTTACAGCTGTACCACAAGAATCAGCCTTTAACTCACATCATACTGACTTTTTTTAAAAAAGATGATCAGTTTAAATTCAAGAAATACTTTAAATATTGCAGAGAAGTGTAACTGACTTGATAAAATCATAACCTAGACAACTTTGAGTTAACAATGATTTAATGTCAAAATTCTGTTCTGACTACTGATGTCCTAGTCTTCACTAAATACCTGTAGATGAGGCCACGCAGCTTCCAAGGTTGGTTCATCTTCCTCCGGATCAAATTCTGCTCCCGTTGGGTTGGAAGATGGTGGTAATGTTCGAAACATATTAACTGCAAACTGAAATCATGTGTGCCTTTAAGAACTTTGAAACAAGTGAATGAGTAAGAAAAGACTTCAGAGAGTTTTGACTGAGAATTCTTCACACAAATTATCTTAGTTAATATTTACAAAAATACAAGCCACACAAGACAGTGGTTTAAGCAATGAAGCACATTCATTCTTCTTTAAAGATTTCTAACTTGGAGAATGCTTTTCTACATAGTACTCTGCAAAGCACAAACCTACTGTCAAGAATGTGTTTTCTGAGAATATTGCTCGTATTTCTTTACACACATTTTAAAAGCACAAGCAAATGTATATAAAACATATATATGTATATATAAAATGTTTGTGTAAACATTTTACATGGCCTTGCAACAATCTGCAAAAGTGGAAGTAAGAAGCAGAGATGCAAAACAAAGATCACTTGCTACTGTTCTTTGTAAAAGATTAGTTTTACTTCACAGTGTGGGTATGCACACAGGGAAACACTTCAAAACCAAATTCCTCCCTCCCCCTCTTAGTGGTTTTCTCTACAAACATGCCCATCTACCTGACATCATCATGGAGGAAGGAGAAATGTACACCCCGATCCATCACTTCATCTGAATTCTCAAACCCCTGAAAACCATTTAGCATCTTTGTGGAAGTGGAGCAGACTACAAAGATGAATTGCTTTTCAACTTGTTGATATATACACAGATAAATTATTTTTGTGTTTTCAAGTGCTAATCGAGATGCACATTCATACTATCTATGAACCAAAGTAGTACTTCTCACAAACCCCTTTAACATAAGAAGACTTTCAAAGTCCGTAATAAAGACAAAAACCCCATTCCCTGTCATATGGACAGAAAACTTTTTTACAAGGTCCTGGTCTAGGCAAAACAACTTCAACACTAAATGCACATACCTTGAGTTTTTTTTTTTAAATAAAAATATAAAATCATAAACAATCGCATCTAGATCAACTTATACAAGGCATATAATCACAAATGCAAGGCAAACCACATTTATTGGCTAAAAAAAAAAAAAAAGCTAAAAGCTTTACATGATTTTTGGGATAAATTTAGCATGCATTCTCAAGGATGTTACCTAGAATGGTGCAAAGACTGAAGAGGTCTGCAGCATCCAAAATTCTCTACTTGTACTGACAGCCAGCAAAACTAGCCAGCTTCTTTTTGGACAAGAATGGAACAACTAGTTAGTGATTCAAGTTGTTATTCTCACACCCTGAGGAGTTAATGGTTAAAACTTTACTGTGCAAGGTAAAGGGAATGGGTTTCTGTATATGCCAGTAAGAAAACCTGAAAAAACCTTTTTCTGTATATCCACGCCAGGTATGGCTGTCAGTACTGAAAATAGACTAGTTCCTCAATTAAACTTGTAATTCCGAGTATTAGGTAGGGCAGATGTTGATAGGAGACTACCAAATTGCTGAGCAAGTAGAAAAATGTAATCTATTTAATGGCCCATGTGCAACCAGTGGAGACTTTCTTGTTCTGTTTTGTTGCTTGCTCATTATCAAACCAGTACCAAGCAGTTTAAACTTATTTTTGTACAGAATTTAAAAAAGAAAGGAAAAAACCCCCAAGATCAGTTCAAATCAGTATATGGTCTCAAACCGCCTCCACTACTTGAAAATGATCCTTTGAGACAAACGCCTCAGTCTCTCAGCAGCTTGAACGTACTGCAGAAGCAACGAGAAGACTGCCAAAATAAAACCACAGTGGTGCACTGTCCTAACCCTTCAAAAGAAGTGATCTCCAAGCCTATTCCTTCTGTGCTTTATAAAAATACTGAGATATTTTCAAGTAAATTTTGGTAAACTTTTCCTCACAATGAGAATGGTGGCTATGCTGAATGGAGAGCTGTGCCCTGCACAAAACTGAATCGGCTGCAGCTGGCTGCATGGAGCTTCAGCATAAGGCACACACATACTCTGTCCTGAAGAGGTACCACCAGCACCAGCAGGAGTTAACCTACACACTGCTGTAACAGATTGGAGTTGTCTTTTTGCAAGCACTCAGAGGAAAATCTGAGAACGTGTTTCTTAAGTCTTGCAAAGTAAAAGAAAACAGGGCAGAGAAATTGATTTGCCAGGAACAAAAAAAATTCTTTGAAGGCGGCAACATCACCACGAGCAGCAGAACCAGTTACAGAGCCTTTTGAAGAATATCAGTACTTGGCTCAGCAAACATGCCAGTACAGGGCATTTCCAGGAGCAGCTGGGAGGGGGGAGTGGTGTAGGGTGGGGAATTACTCAATTTGAACTTGCACTGAACTGAATAGATTCAGAACACTTCATTAGCTGAAAGTTTCCTACGCTTTTAACAAGTGTCTAATACAGCTCAATTTAAAGGAAAAACAGTAAACCCTACAACTTTGAGTTTACTTATAATGTAGCTATTCAGAATGCAAGCTCTACTCCAATCACACATTCAAAATCTATTCTTCATTATACCAATTTCAGTCTTTATTACATTCAAATTCTACCAGAGACGGAATCATGCGCCATATACACATTTTTATTCTTTTCTCAGGTTTTACTGAGATTTTCTTTGGTTTGTTGGATGGTTTGTGTTTTTTTTTTTTGTCTTCTGTTTTTAAATAGCATCAAAGCTTTCTTGCTTATCATATGAAGGTTACTCCAAAGCTCTGACTAAGCTGCCTCAGATTAAAGAGGCTACTTTGCAGAGGAATGCATTCCACCCATCTTTGGTGGGATTCTGGGAAAAGCAACCAAATGCCACATTTCCTTCTTCACGTTCTGACTTCTCATTAAGACCTCCATTTGTAGTTTAAAATATCGCTGTAAATTACCTATTAATTGGCAGGACTAAAGGCTAAGGAGCATATGTCATATGTATGTGCTGTCCTGCCATCTCACATCTGACAGATGGCAGAGCAGACAGTGGGAGGCAGTATCAAACTGCATCAGCTAAATCTGCAAGACTTACGTCATACTCCCATGAAGGAGTTTTTCTTCAGAACATTCCTTCATTTCAGTAACTGAGGCACAGGTCTGATACAGACTTGAGACTGGCACATCAGAGTAATTACTATTTCAGAGAATTAATCTTTATGTTCCCCTTTTTAAGAACATGGACACTAAACAACTAACAACCTCCAACTTTTGCTTAAAAGAATATATTGAAAACTCAGAATAATCAATGGTCTTCTAAGAAAACAAACCCAGGAAAACTAGACTTGAAATTTAAAACTTGCTGATGTTGTTAAACAAAAGGATAATCAGCCTCTCCTAGATGAGAAAGTCTCAGACTCTCATTATAAAGAAGAAAAGTTGGGTCATGTAAAGTGTTAGGTACAATGTTCTATAATTTTTATTTTTGAGAATATCAAATGGGAAGAGTTAAAACCCAAATTCAGAATAATTTGTTCCATGAGGAATGGAACCAATGAAACCTGATTTCATCTGGTTTGTGTTTTATTACCTTGACCAATGAAATATAAAACTGCTTAAACCAAGGTGCAGTATTTGTCAGTGAAGACACAAACCTGAAATAGTTTTGTCCATAAAGCCCCTGAAATTTAGGAAAATTTAAAATGAATTATTAATACCAGTGAGACTGTGCTGGTTTTGACTGGGGCAGAGTTATTTTCTTCAGAGCAATTAGCATGGGGCTGTGTTTTGGGCTTTTGCTGGAAACTGTGTTGGTAACAGCGAGATGCTTCAGTTACTGCTGGGCTGCACTTACAGAGAGTCAAGGGCTTTTCTGCTTCTCACCCCAGCCACCAGCCAGGATGCTGGGGGTGCACAAGAAGGTGGGAGGGGACACAGCTGGGACAGCTAAGCTCAGCTGACCAAAGGGACACTCCATTCCATACGATGTCATGCTTAGCATGTAAAGCTGAGGGAAGGAGGAGGAAGGGGACGATGTTCATAGTGATGGTGTTTGTGTTCCCCAGTAAGCATTACCTGTGATGGAGCCCTGCTTTCCTGGAGATGGCCCCTACATCTGCCTGTGATGGCAATAAGTGAATGAATTCCTCATTTTGCTTTGCTTGCATGCACAGCTTTTGCTTTACCTATTAAACTGTCTTTGTCTCAACCCATGAATTTACTCACTTTTACCCTCCTGATTCTGACTGACCCTCCCCAGTCCCACCGTGGGGCAGTAAGTGAGCAGCTGTGTGGGGCTTAGCTGCTGATTGGGGTTAAACCATGACAAAGACCTTTACCTTTCTGTCCAACAGCTGATCATTTTCCTAGCAAAACTTAAGCACATCCCTTCCCCAGGCTCCTTCCCCTCCCTCCCAAGCCCCACCAAAACTGATGAAATTTGAGTCTTTTCAAAAACTACATATAGGTGCTACAATACTCCAAAGGACACCATTTAGGAGGATGGGAGAAGAAAAAAGGAAAAGCAAACAACCTGCATTTTTTCCACTTGACAGTTATGTTTGCTGTAATGGTAGTTACGCACCCCGATTTTCTGGTAGCCAATTTTGTATAACACTGGAGAATGTTTTCAAGCAAGTAGGCACCAGACACATTATTACACTTTTTTTCCCCTCTCCCTTCTGCTGAGCAGCCTGAGCAATGCCTGACACGAACAGCTCTGGATGACAAGCTACATAATCTGAAAGTCTGTGTCTTCTATAGTCACGTGAATAAACCCATCCTAATAGCTAAAGAGAGTCACAAGTATTAGACTTCTATTCACAGTACCATCTTATTCTAGACCAAAGATCAGAGAGAAAAAAAACAAAAACCACCAAACAACAAACCAAAACCCATACTTGCAAAATCCCCAAAACAAGAAAAGTCAACCTTCCATGGATATAACCAAGTATGCAATTTAATTATCATAATGCATGAAAAGTTGCAGTGAGAACTGCCTCAGTTGTTGACTGAAATTAGATCTGCTCCTATATATTATAATTTTAAAAATAGATCATATGCAACACAAAATCATTAGTTCACCATCCACCAGTCTTTCTGCATCAGTTAGAAATTATTCCGGGAGCTACAGAAGTCAGTATGCATATTTATATATTGTTTTGATCTATGTCTTTCTCAGAACACTACAACCTGGACCTCCACCTCCAGTACTGCTCCAGCCTCCTCTCAGCTCTCCTCAATACCCTCTGGCTGACTAGCTGAGGAAGTGAATATTCATCCTGATGCTCACTTTCACAGTCCTCTTCAAACAGATCTTGGCAAAGACACTGCCCATCTTTCCCCGAGGTGGAAAGCAGTATTAATTTGGGTCTGTATTCTACATAGCTAGCAATTCTCACAAAGTTCTACAAAACTAATATCCCAAGTGTCTCTGCTGCTGACTAACCAGTGCAAAACAATATTCCCGTAAGTGCTCCACCTTCTTCAAAAGCCAAACAAACATGTATTGTTTTCTAAATAAGAATCTGTTACAGATACTTTTGATCAAAACCCTTTGAGTTTGTAATTTATATTTACAATATTTATTCAAGATATTTGACTACATGTCAGAGTTCTGAGAAGAGATTATGTTCCTGCTCTGAGGCTAATCAATCCAATCTCACTATACTGTACCTAAGAAATTGAACTTTCTGTACAGGTGCTTAACAAAAACATTTCCTTTCCCATTACAAATTCACTTAGAAATGTAAATAGAATTAGAAGGACATGTCAGCTGGCTCTTTGAGAAAGCAAGCAAAGGAACTCTTACATCTACTCTTGAGAGCAGCATTAAATCCATTTTAGAAATTAATTTCACTCATATGTTTTGAAAAGGAGACTTACACTTAACATTAAATAATTTAACTAAGCCACTAGATTAATATATAGTTTAAAGATAAGACCTTAGTATAAACTAGCCCAGGATACTTGAAGCATAAAAAGAAGGATAAGGGTGGGGTGGAGAGACACAAGTGCTAGAATTAAAGGATAAAAAAACCACCAAGATGGTAGGGTAGATGTTTCTCTTGTCAGAGAAAATTTGAAGCTATGGAGAAGGAAACATTACTTATAACTACTGAACAGGTAACCTGTGCAATTCATTGCCCTGTTTGGCCTAAATAATACGTTAACAAAGCCAAATAAAAATCAGACACATATCACATGTATGAGACATACTCATACATAAATGAGTAACCTCCAAATTATGAACAAGAACAGAGTGGCACAGCAAAGTCCTAATTTCTGTGCCAACTACCAACTCCATAAACCTTCCAAACCAAGAACCACTCAAATCTGAGTATTTCTTGCTCATGCTCATAATTTTACTGGAAGCACTATTTCTTACTAATAAAATTTAGTGGTAGCAGCAGCACATAACTTTTGTATCTTTTGGAAGAGTCTGAAAGTACACAAAGATATTAGCTTTATTTTTCCTTAAAATCCACACAACTCAAATCTACTGCTGGAACTTAGCAAAAGTACACCTCAATCTACACATACATACCTAAAAGAAAGAAGCTGATGATACTACTGCAGGATGAACAGTTGTTTCGGAACAGATGACCAAAACAAAATTGTTCCATAGAAGTAATCTAGAAAAATTCTGATCTGAATTGAACCTCAAAATATTAGTCTAAGTATCTTCATTGACAGTGTCTATTGCAGTACTGTGTAAGTTGTATGCAAGGCAACCCCACACCCTGCAGATCCTTGCATATAAGAAACATTTTAAATTCACTGAAATAATTGTCAAATCTATGCTGCAAGCCCCAGCAAAACACTGGCAATTAAGATCGCAGCCACACCAAGATTTCTTGAATTGATGGAAGTGGAGAATTTATTACCATTAGTTGCACCTGAAAGGGAAGAAAATATCTGTTTTCTTCAGCCAAATGTATTCTGGCCATAACTATTTGATGGAGAAGGAAAATGCAGACATCAGGCAAACGTTATGAAATTATGGGCAGTTAAAGCTTCCTTCAGAGAAGCAAACACTAATGTCTAACATGCTCAAGAACTCATGATGAACTCAATTTTATTTAAATGAAGTCTCAGCAAGCTTATTCGCTTTCATTAGTGTTAAGTATTCAAAAATAACCAATCAATTAGAAGACAGATATAAATCAGCTATCAAGACATGGAAAAAGCCACGATCCCACATCTCCTCATTAATAATCCGCAATGCTTTGTGTACACGTTTGACATCTAGAGTTATACATAATCCTCACATACTCAGAAGTTCCCATGAAAGTAAGTACTGGATCAGTAAACACTTACAGCTGATTTAAATAACAAACAGTCCTCAGAATAATCAAAATCATTCATACTATAAATTCTTAGAATCTTTGAAGAAGCTTCAAAGTCTCTGATTTGTAGGTGGACCTCAAAATTTGACTCAGTCTCTATTTTCATTAAGATGCTCTGTTTTCCTATCCCCCTGAAAATTCACCCCAAGCTACGAAGTGTTGGGAAAAACCATCATGTCATTTGCGGTCAAGAGTTTCTTGTAAGCTTAGTAGTCAGGAAGTTCAAAAAATGCTTTCTGTTCTCAGCGTACTGCAGACAACAGCTACAGACCTCAACCCAACTGCTACCCCAGGCAACTGGTGTCTAGTGACCACAGTAAGAGCTGAAAGACTTAGTATCATAAGTCTACTCTAAAGGAGAAGGATAAGCACAAGAGAAAAATAAAGCAGGTCTAGCTGGCTTAGATTTGGAGAATGAGCAAGGAGAAACAACAAGCCTGAATGGTTCACATAGCTTATTAGAGCAGAACCTTCATCTGTCACCCTGTGTACTAAAGAAAGTCTGATTCTCATTCTCACCTCTGAATACAGAAGAAAATCAGTAGCTGGTACTGAATGGGATTATGCAAGATTAAGTGTCAAGTTTACAGAGGTGATCTTCTAAACCGTTTTTCAGATTTTCAGTTTTGCAATCTACATGTTTAACAGCTAGGTACATTTAACCCTCCTCCCTATTTTTATAAACACCTATTCAAAAAAACATTTTTGTGGAAAAAAAGCCACACTTTTTTTTAAAATATGAGATTTCATTTTTACCAGCTTAAACCCTAATGTACTCCTGTTCATGTATGTGTCTAATTTCTGTCTTAAAGAAGAATCAATACCGGCAATGAGATTTAAAAACGCTGTTAATATTACCATTTTGCAGGCGTACAAACACATTTGATCCTTTCTCAAGATTTAGGTACGATTTCTTAAAATAAACTGATAGAGCTGAACAAGCAACTGTGAATGGGAAAAAAAAAAAATCAAAACAGTTGTCATTGTTAAGTCACTTACCATATGTACTACTTCAGGGTAAATAGGTTCTGTAATCACATTGCGATTGTGTGTGATATATTCTACCATTTCACTTAAAGCTGCTCGTTTTACTTCCTTCCACTTTAGGTCACTTAGTGGATCAGAAACAAAGTCAAAAAGTACACAACATTGTCGTAACTTCTGGATAAATAGCTTTTCTTGATCAGCAGGAGGAACATCTGAAAAGTGAAAATAATTGGTTATAAATTATATTGTAGTGGACTTAACTCTTCCCACGACACAGGCATAGCAGCGTGTAAGACTATAAGCAAACCTTTCTGAAATCTTCAAACAACTTTTAGGACTATTAACCCCAGAAAAACACACTGTATGATTTAACAAAATTGCAACCATGATGCATACTTGCCTTTGCCAGAAATAGTTACTGTATGGAAAAAAACCACATGCTTGAAAAAAATGCCTCAAGGAACTTCCCCAACAGTTCAGTGTCTCTAGAAAGTATTATGCCACATTTGCAGAAATATTTTGGTTTTATGAGAGATAAATGGATGGATCTTCAGTTTCAGCACTAGATTTAAGCCAGAGCCACTTTTGAAACCAGGGAGCTGCCACCTCACAAAGATAATTTTTATATCAAGTGCTTCCTAAGACGAAACAGGCTACAGCAACCACATCCAGGCAGAGAACAACTATTCAGTATTTTTTTCAAACTTCAAAAAACCCCCAAAAAACATCCTGGAGAAAAATTCTTATTTAAAGAAACTGGAGCAATGCACTTAGGATCTTCAGCTACTCGGTCAATTTACAAAACTATTTTGCGTTCTTGCTGCACATGTACAGGACTTGCATTATCAATCTACTTAAGCACTTTCAGGAGTCTGGTTAACTGTGGTTACAGTAAAAATTAAACCACACTAGCCTTCTAGAAAAGGCCATCCTTAATCATCAAGATGAATATAAGGTATGAAAAAAAATTAACAGTAAATTTTAAAAGGTTCTGAGTAAACACCTCGTTTGATATTTACTCATTGTTTAATCACTCATATGCAGCTGATAAGGAGTTATTCTGATTTGTCTCATCTATGACACCTATTAAAAATACTTCACAGGCTTTGGAGACCAGACTCCCTCATCTGCAATAATAAAACCAAAAAAGTAAAAAGAAAAGAATATTTGTATTCTTTTTGTAACACTCTATAATTTATTATCTGTATTGCTGTTATACAGATACATAACCTTTTAAGAGAAAGGTTGTCCTGCCTTATACAGTCTTTGTGCAGTGGTATTTTTATTGTTTGACTAGGTTATTAAAACATAAAATTTGGTTTTATCTCCCAATTTTCACTTCCTGTGCTTTACACCTTAACCTTCACTGCTGATCCTCCATAATAAATTATTTAATGCTTGCATGTAAAGCAAAATTAGACTGCACAGTTCAAACTTCATATGGAGAACTGATAAGCAAGTAAGCAAGCAGTACTTTTGCCATCAGTATTTTCCAAAATAATTAACCTTCAAAAAAATTACAGATCTACTCACATCGGCATAAAGCCACCAACTATAATGTGAAACGAATATAATCCCAAATCACAGAGTCTAAATATAGATGCAGAAGTTTGTTTTGGTTGCCCTAGGTAAATCCGCTTTGGCAGGGGGGTTGGACTAGATGATCTCCAGAGGTCCCTTCCAACCCTTACCATTCTGTGATGTTAAGAAAAAACTAACACTAGATTGTGGTTTATCAACATTCATATGTTGACAAAGCACACCTCCTGTGGCTAAGATGTCAACAGTTACAGAACAGAAGTTATGCCTTTTAAATTCTAAAGAGCTTTAGCCTTAATGCCACAAAATTCTGCATTGCTTTAATTTTCTTTTAAGTTATCCCATGAACAGTTAATTAAGATGACTAACACATGTAAAATTACAGGCCGTCATACAGAGCAAAAATTTTCAGGATGAGGACCTTAACTTTCAATACTTAGGAAACACTGAAGTAACTGGCCAGAGGTGAAGAAAGCAGCACTCTTTTCTCAGCAGTAAAAATTCATGTCCAATTAAAATGGCCACCAGAATACAGCACTAAGCTTAAGACAAGAAATGTGAACACATCACAGAAACTCTGATTAAGGTAACACTGTAAAACATTTTATTTCTGGATAATTTTTTACTGTTAGATATGAACTGCTAAGACATTAACAGCATGTTAAATGACAGAGCTAGAGTGGATTGCCTTTGTAAATAATTCTGCAGTTTACTCTCACTTCTTCCAGTTCCTTAGAGAATCATAATATTTTCTTAAACACAAGCTGCAAGAGCTCCCACCAAACAAAGCCTTTCAAATGGTACTACTGAATGCAAGCACACACCACCTAATGCATACATGTACAACCTCATAAACTGCATGTCTGGCAGATATTTACAGTCCAGTTAGTTATTTAAATACAACAAGTTGCTTTCCTTTAAGTGCCTGACAAGCTTCTCCTGCAGATAAAAAAAGTTGAAGTAGGTCCTCTAACCCAAGAGAAGTTGCTTTCAAAAGTACTTTTGTTATAATAAACCTGGAGGACATATTTGACTTAAAACCATTGGCAATTATTTTTAGTTACATAGTCTGAATTGCTCTGAAGATTAATTCCAGGAAAAAAAAAAACCACAAAACTGTGTTGCAATAGTCCTGAAGACCATATAGAATAAAAATGTAATGCACATGCAAGAAACCATAAACTGTTACAGACTTCAGTGTCAACAGGACGCCTGGGATAGTGAAGACTTCAAGAACTCGTAGGTGTTAAATGACAGGTGTCCCTAAATGAAGCAATGACATTCTGGCAAATAAACCAAAATTTCTGTCCACTGTTGTGAACAAACTGAAGTTCCTTTAATCCACACAAATTTTGTATCTGAATACACATGCGTTTGTGTATCTGGATTAAAACCTAAAGTAATGAATAATTTCTGCTGGAATTTGAGTAGTTTGCATACTGAAAACCAGCCAAATTTATTACCTGAATGTAGAAAATCTCAGACATACGATGTAGTTGGAGCATGTTTAAACCTAAAGCATAACGACACAATTTCACACAGGGATACTGTGCTATGAATGCACACTCCAAAAAATTCAAAACCTAAATGAAGACTATGGTAATACAAGCAATGGACAGTGATTTATTGTGCACTAACCTGAAAGGTGAGGAGCATTAAAGCTCTAATTACTACTAATCTTGGAAGTTAAAGACTGACAACTAAGAGGGTCAAGAGAAACTCTCATCAAGGTGAACCATCTTCCATGTCATTTATTCTGAAGTGGCTTAACTGTTTTAAGTACCTCAGTCATCCTTGTATTCTAGTGGAAAGAGATTCCCCCTTTATACAGATTGAGAACCTCACATATTTCTAAGGAACTCTGTTTTGTTTGGTTGTTTTTCTCCCCCTCCCCCCTGCTTTAGCAGTATTCATCAACAGCTTTCAAGCATCTGTATTTCAAATCTCATGTGGTACTTGTCTGGAGTACTTCCCATCAAATCAAGGTCATCCCTGCTTTCAAGGCCTGAAAGGGTGATTTCAGTATCATAGGAAATAGAAGGTGGCTAAGAAACTGACTTGAGTGGACCATCATAATTTTTGCACAAAGAATGTATGTGCACCTGCAGAACAACTCCGAGATGCCTCAAAGAGTCATTTACCCTCAGCCACACACCATGAACTATTTGGTTATGTTCTTTCAGTTAGCTGCATGGTGACTTCTACATTCCCTTCCACTTCAATCAAGTGATAATCCCTGACTTCCAATTGCTGAAGTTAACTGATGTTATTTGAAGAGAGTGCCATGAGGTAGAGGTTTCCATAACTGAGCAATTCTGGTGCTCATATCCTCAATGACCATGGGAACATCGTGTTATTCAAGAAGCTACTCCTTACAATTATTCCAAGCCTGATATTTGGAGGTATTCACTGAGCAATATTTTTTTTTAAAAAAAACAAAACACACCCACACCTTCCCCAATTAAAAAAAAACACACACAAAAAAAACCCCACCACACACAAAAACCCCCAAAACACACACACCACTACCACGCCTCCTCCATTTGCTAGCCACTATTTCTATAATTCTCACAATTTGTTTTTTTAACAGTAGCACCAGTGTAATCTTAAGACTCTTTATTCAATCCAACCACTTCTAACTTTAAGTTTCTGGTCTTCTACTGGAAAAGAAGCATTGTTTTTCAAAATCACTAAGAATCTCAGTCTTATCTTTGGATGTAATGTCCAGCAATTCCCGACAGATTTACACAAATATTGTAATGAGATATTTTATGCCTAAATCAGCATTATTCACTCTATTGTCCTTTTTGTAAGAGAAAAATACATTAGAAAAAGTATCAAAAAAAGGTAGGTACTATGATAGCAAGGTAATCTTGTGGGCCTGAGGAATCAGCTTGTCGTCTTGTTCAGATTTTTCAGTCTCTCTCCTTCCAATTCCAGGATAACAGTTAGATACAACTTACACAACCAACCTACAGAAATGCAAGCTGTACCCCAAACAGTACTGATACAGAATTAACTATACAATTTTAAAACTGTCAACATCATCTCTGACTGTGGTCTTGCCACATGAACTGGCTGATGAGTAAAAAAGAGTAAAAAAATGTTTCTTTCCACAGTATAATTGATACCAGCTGTACTTCTTTTACCAGACTACCTATACTGTCTCACCCTGTGAAAGGCAGCATCTTCAGTCCACATCTCAGTTTGAAACAGCCAGGGGAAGACCAGGTACTCAGCTTCTCACTGCCTTAGCAGAGCACAGACCATTGGTTGTAAAAGCTATAATTTAAATGGTCAACTCTGTATGAAAACCAATTGCTTGGAAGCTTCGGGTATGTCTTCAGCTGTTCTTACTGCAAGTTAAAGGTAAGTGAGTTCACTGGAAATAAACTGGTCACACTGGCAACTGTCCTCCCTCCACCCTTGCTTGCTTCTAAGTCAGGATGTGGCATCATTCTGCACCCAGGAGCTACCAACAGTTTACAGCACTCTGAGAAACCACCGTGGGTTGTCTGGTTTTCTTTAAGGTACAATATTAAATAAAGAACTAAAACACAGTTACATTCTAACAAATCAAGACTTCCTCAGTCTTCGTATTAAAACAAATTTTACCTACTTTAGGAAAATTATAAATAGAAAAAGTAAAGCACTAGAAAACATAAGTTCAGTTTTTAAGTGCCTGGACATATGTTCAATATTGAGTGGTACACGAGTATTTGTGCACTGTAGGACTATAGGGAACGTACTATTATCTGGATAACATTTTTTATGTTCCTTCTAATGAAAATATAGATTTTTAGCTTTGTATTGTAATTGTGTCATCACTAGGTACTGATGTGTGATCCATATCCTATCTTCCATAGAAGCCCATTTTTCTGTGACAACAGTGTAATATAATAGCTGCAGAATGGAGGACAAAAGGCAAGGCAGGATAAGTAGGTGACACAGATGTCACACAAATCAGCTATTTTCTAGTACAGACTGGAACTGAAATAAAGGTAGAAGTATAACATTTTTACTTTGTGTCCTGACAGGAAGAACAGTTGATACAATTTCTACCACAAAACACAATTTGCGGTCAGTAGAACTCACTATGTTACATCATTCTGAAAGCAGAAAACAAGAGACATGGTTGATAGTTGCAGAAAATACATACAGAAGATAAAATTAATCTGTTGTGTGAGCACCTTCTTGCTCACATAGAAAGGCTCAGCAGAGCCTTTTGTTCAGCTGACAGTTCCCTCTTTCATTAGAAGAAAAATAGCTCTTTCTTCTTTAAAACTACCAGATACCCATAGGTACCAATCAGACTGTGTACACACCCATCAGCAATAAAAGTTCCTCATTTTAAATGGGTAGCTAGACAAACACAGAGGTTTATGCCAAAGAATACACAGACCATCACACAGAGGAACACGTGCAAAACCAAGGTCATAGAAAAAAAGACTAACTGAATAACACAGGCTAACAGTATCTGCTTTCTTATAGTCATTGGTGTAGAATGAAGTCTGAGCACGTAAGGTGAGTCCTGCTTGCAAGGAGATGATACATCTTATGAAACATCGCTGCAAACCTTCTAAAGGGCTACAGTTTTTAATGATACGGGAAACCAACATTTGACTGTCAACTAAGGTGCCACCCAGAACGTAACATCAAGTACGTTGATTACACAGCCCCTTTTGCTGGTCAGAAGCAATTATTAGCGTATTTCGCATTTGATGTCCACAGGAAAAGCAAGTGGTGCTTTAGGGAAGCTTTGTAGTTTGTCCTATGTAATCGTACTTCAACAAGAGAGGTCCAGCATCTTGAGATGTTCTCAAACATTTAATTTGAGAGTAGTGTGGCAGTATTTTTTCAAAGAGTAAGCAGAGTTCAGTATCTTGAGTAAGAGAAATGAAGAATTGCCAGATGTGAAAGCAGAGGGACTACACTGTACAGGGAAAAGGAAACAAATGCTAAAACAAGGGTTTCCTGCAATTCACACTTTCCAGAACTAGTGATCAAGCACTTAAAAAGAGAAGAGCCTAAGACACTCACAGAAAACTAGGAAGATTACAAAAGCTTGTCTAACACTTCATAAAATTCCATTGAAAATATTCACCTTATTTTGAAATGGTTAAGTTACTATTCTGAGCCAAAGCAAGGGATACTTTATGGATTACATAACAATTCTTTAATTGCATTTGTTTGACAAACTCATTACAGTTTTCACACATAATGACAACAGTTAACACTGCTGAGATGTGACACCCTCCCAGTTAAAGGTATTCTATCATAATGCATGATATTGGAAATAAGGGGGTGGCATGGGGAAAAAAATATTCCAATTCATGCATGGAAAAAAATAATTAAGGCTATTACTTCTAGCAGAAATTTAAAACAAACTTGAGAAATACAAGAAAGTACTATAATTACATCAACAAGCAATACATTTTACACTGTTACTAGCAACTCTGGGAGTGGGAGTTTGGCTGCAGAACTCAAAGCAGGCAAGATATTGTATGCATACACTGGACTAAAAAACACATAAAACATACTGCTGGTAATATACTTTCATTTGGAACATTGCTGATCCTCTACAAGCATTTGCTTTGCCAAAAGACACGCTTAAAACAAACAAAATGACCACAGTGACCAAAGCCACATGAACACTCATGAAAAACAGAGCGTTTGTATTAGACTCAAGACATATAAACATTTTAAAGTGGCACACAAGATGAACAAACTTCTGCTCTTTATCTCACTATTGAAGATAAAGGGATGTGCATGTAAGCTATGTGAAGGGTCATAAAAGAACGCAGGCTTACTCCAAAAGAACTGAGCTGTAAGTTTAACATACTTCTTTAATTACCAGGTATGATACCTGTAAACATTCCCACAAAGTAGTTTAACTGTTGTGGGTTGTTTTTTTTTTTTTTTTTGTTTGTATTTTGAACACTTAAAACATTTCCTGCCAGAGACAGGACAGTAAAGATTAGAGGAGCTTTCAGGCTGAACTACAACAGCAAAACTCACAATTCTCAAACAACTCGTGTTCAATAATTTAAAATATTTTACAGGTAAGTAGAGCTTCTGTAAGAATTACAAGAAAACACTTACCATTCCAACCAGCAATGACACCAGGAAAGCTGTTTTGTTCAAGGCCAGTTAGAAGGTGAGCTGAGCACTGCAGGCAGAGGCAGAAGGGAACATACCCATCTCAAGGAGTACTTGTGCAGCAGACTGAAACTTCCAAAACCCGACGCCTGCACCAGCTGCCTTCACGCCTCACCAGGACACTCAGTAGCAGCCCAGGCATTCGGGTGCAGGTGGGGGGCAGGGGGAAAAGAATGAGAACCAGCCGTAATTACAGGCTATCTCCTCTCCTTTGCTTTCAAGGAACTGCACTGCTGCCAGAAAACACCTTTTGGTTGTTTTCACATAACAGGATTTTCTAATTGGAAATACAAGCTGCTTTTAATTTCCTTCCTATCAGAGAAACTGAACTGTTTTGAACTGCTGCTGTTTCACATGCAGTAAGGCACATGGAAAAGACTGGCACCCAAAATATGAGAAGTACTTCCCCATATATTGACAAAAAATAAGTTTTACAAACACTTAAGATCACGCATATGCAGCGCATTTACTACCTGTAAGTCAAAAGTGAGTTGCATATAACTTTATTTTCAAGTAGATCAAATTTGTAGACATTCAGGTACTCCAGTGGTTTTAAAGAAGTTTTATTTCCAGAAAACAAGCTGTGGTTAGTAGTGAACATTCAAGCTTTATTATGTCAATAAAGCAACAGCATTGATATTACTTTTATGCTGATCTGCAGTCTGGATCTAGCCATAACTTCACCTGAGATAAAGAAGTTATCTCACCTATGACAGTGTATGGAACTAGTCTTAATCACAACACAGAAGTGGGGAGGGTGTAGGCAGGAGCAATGTTGGAATTCATTAAGCAGAAAAGCACACAACATTTAAATTTTTCAGTTTCTACGTAAAGAAATCTCTTGGCTAAATTTTCATTCAAGTAAGAAGCTTTTAATTGAGTATGAGACTTCTAAAGCAATATATTCTTTAATGGAAAAAATAAAAAAAGTCTCTTAGAATCAAATCAAACAGAAAAACACCACCACCCAAAAAAATCCGCAGCTTATGAGTCTGGAAGGAATGAGAAGCACATGTTTTGTCAGTCTTTGAGTGAAGCTCAAAACAGGTGCTGCACAACACTAATCCCCTCTGAAAGCTGCAGTCCTTCAAGAATCCAGTGCTGAAGGCTATTGCTGGCAGCAGCTACCTCCTAACTACAAGATCAAGTTGTGGTTTTGAGGACACAAAAACCAAGTAATGACATTTAATTGTCAAAGATTGAAGGTGGTGGATTTTAAGGGAGTGATTGGTAGTGAAGTAGAAAAAAGCCTGCTCTCATTTTGTACTATTTGGCATAATTTCTTCACACTAAACAGTTGGAGGCACTGAAATTACTTCCAGTATCACCTTTTCCAGGTGTACATCACAATCCTAATGATGATAAAAATAGATCAACAGTGAATATAATCTGTGCAGCTAATTATCTAATGTCGTTTCAAAACTGGGCCAACACCACCCTGCACCTAAGCTCTTGCTTTATGAAGAATTTTCTTAGAAGCCATAGGAAATTTTTTAGAGCCTTGAAGAATATATTGGTAATAATTTAAGAAAAATAGGATTTTTAAACTGTATTAAAATGTTTATAAATATAAAGGAGGAGTTAAAGTGATAACTGCATAAATACTTTAAAGGCAATGTACCATGAAGAGTAAAACAGGAATGCTTATACAGGAAATAACAAGTCAAACAAGCTGAAATTGGCTTGACATAATGAAATAATTCCACCTGAAAACTAGGGAGAAAAATGACAGGGAGCATCATCAAGTATACAACAGAAGAAAAAACTGACTTAACAAGAGAACGGAAAATCCAAATAGATAAAGAACTCTCAAGTAGAGCTTTTTGGCATACAGAGTTAATGACAGCAAACCTCATTTTTACACACAAAGCACTTACTACAAACCTAAGAGAAAAATCCTCAGTTTTCTAGCCCTTACAGTGTAGGCATAAACCCAAACTTCTTATGCAACATCATCGCTTGCATTTGAAAACTTTAAAATTATTTTTTAATACCTATAACAGTCTCTCTGAAGAAATATAGCACTACTGTGGTGAGACCAGGCTTTGGTTACATCACAGAACATAATTCAGGTTCATGTTGTAATTCAGAAGAAGATTTATATTAAGTAAACTGAAGAAACTCATGAACCACTGAATAAATTCTGCCACTTTGGACACTTGGTCAAAATACATATCAGCTAATCAAGCCTAACTATCTGCTATGAGCAGAAGTGACCTTGCCTGAAACACACCCAAACTCCACACACCAACCTCTAATTCTAGTCATAGACTGCTCAGAAGTCTGGGTAACTTGCCAACGAATGTCACCTGTCACACATCTACAATAAATATAATTCAAGTAACAACCAACCACCAAAACATGAAATGCCTTGGTTACTTCTGCTGAGAAGTCCCAGGCCGCTCCCTCCTCTCCTCACACCCGCACGTGCACCGAACCCGGGGGCCACTCTCACTTCCTATCCGACGCTTCCCAAGGACAAAGCAGGTGAATGTAATAGTGGCCTTTAGAAATAATTACTACAGATACAACAAGAATTCACTGAAGAATGCTGGGTCATGTGTTGGCATAGAAAGCAAGGCAGCAACACATTGGAAAGCCTGAAGAAAAAGCCTCCCCTTAGTCCTACATAGTCAAGTGTTTCACACCCTAACGCAACCTAAACCAAACACCCAGCTCCCACACAAGAACTCTGGTTAAGGTGCGCTTTCCAGCTTCTCTGAAGATGACATTTATTTCTGAATTAACAAACACTCCCATAACCCTTCCTTGATGACAACATTGAATCAGCTCTCTAAATTCTGCACTCTTCAAAATTAGAAATAGGATGGGGAATGGGGTAAGTCTCTGAAACAGTATTCATAGGAGAAGCTTTAACATCTCTTGAGCTGAGATGCAAACTAAGGTCCTCAATGGCTCATCTATTAGAATCATCTCAAATTACCATACAAGATTAGAACTTTCAGTAGTCATTACAATGTATGCAAAAGCATCACCCAATACCATTAAGACAGCAATTCCTATCCTACGGGAGGGTTTTCGTTTGGGGTTTGATTTTCTGTTTGTTTTGGACTTTTGTTTTTAGGGGGGTGGGCAAGAGGAGTTAGGTGCTTGGGGGTTTTTTATTCCCTGAAAAATCCTGCTTTCAAATTCAGTGCATAACTTTTTTTGGCATAAACAACACTTCCTTAGTCCCACATGTATGTGAAATTCAGGCACCTCACATGATACAAAACAGGGGAAAGAAACGGTCAAGCATTATATCAACAATATTTTGGCAAGAAGAGCTGTCCAAAGAAAGGTAATTAAGCTGGTGAAGAGTCTAGAGAACAAGTGTTACGAGGAGCAGCTGAGGGGCCTGGGGTTGTTTAGTCCAGAGAAAAGGAGGCTCAGGGGAGACTTTCTTGCTCTCTACAACTACCTCAAAGGAGCTTTTAGAGGTGGGGGTTGGTCTCTTCTCCCAAGTAACCAGTGATAGAACAGGAGGAAATAGCCTCATGATGCACCAGGGGAGATTTAGGTTGGATATTAGGAAAAACTTCTTCACCAAAATGGTTATCAAGCACTGGAACAAGTTGCCCAAGGAAGTGGTGGAATTACCACCCTGGGATGTATTTAGAAGATGTGTAGATAAGGTGGCTTAGGGACATGGTTTAGGTGTGGACTTGGTAGTGCTAGGTTAACGGTTGGACTCAATCTTAAAGGTCTTTCCCAACCAAAGTGAATCTATAATTCTATGAAAAAGAAAGAATTTTAGAGCTAGGTCAGTAACTTGCTCAGCAGCTGATCCTGGACACGTCAAATGTCAACAACAATGACTTCAAATGCTAACAGCAATTACCAGCAATTCTCTAATAGGAAATAAAAATTTTTCAGCATGGGAAGTCTTGACTTGAATATAGTTGAAAACCAGCTATGCCCACTTCAAAATGTACTGAAGTATGTGCTTTCAACAGAAGCATATCCTAAGAGAATTAAAGACTCAATATATCTGCATATTTTGTCAAGAATTAAGTGCTTAGTAATCTTCCATTTATCTCAAAAATCATTCCTGCACAATCCAGCACTGTTTTCCTCATATCATATTCATCTGAAAACATGCACATTTCCTTCAAGCAGATGTCTTCAGTCTCTGGTCAAATTGATCCTCAGCCTCACAAAGGAATTCTAGTAAGAACAGAGAGCGCACCTATTAGCAACAGTGTCCCTAACAGAGTCTGTTGCTCAGCTGCCAAAGAAGCTGACATACGGCTGATCATTTGCACCAAATTTCCATCCCTCTCACACAGCAGAAAGAGTGGAGAATTTCATTACTTAATATATTTAAATCGGAACCTCCAACAAATCCGTAAATTTACAAGGCACAAACAAGTTGTGTGGCTTTATCAGCTAGGAATACAAGACTGACCCACTACTGCATGTCCAGAAGCCTTGGACAGGTTTAGACATCACACTCCCAGCACAGCTCCCCCCAAATTAAAAAATTAATTTTATTTACAAAATTCTTTTTAAACAGAAGATTTAGATGTGTAAGGAATGCAATTTATTTCAGTGTCTCCCATTTAAAACTAAGCTGTGGGATTCTTTATCCCTTAAGCTACATTAATGAATACTGAGTTTCCAATAAGAGGGAACGAGAAAAGTCATGTAGTGCCCAAAATTATATGCTCAAAATTTTACTTTAAAGAGGGTGTGTTTATTCTGATTCAGAGGTCAGTAAGATCTTAATTTCCTACTGGGACAAGAATAACACAGAAGTTTTTATAGCATGCAAGTAGCTTTAAAATATAGTCCTCAAAAACCCCCTGTGCACCTATTTTTAGATTTTAAGATACTTTGCATAGAAGATTAGACATAACAGGAATGAAAGATACACAAATATTCTGGGAAGAGGCTAGAAAAAAAGATTCTGGTTTTAAGACTAGTTACAGCTTGTTTGGAAAATATTTTTGTAGAAAAACTTATTACACCCAAGGGACAGACAACACATTTTTTCCCTTGAACTGCTGATGGGGTTTCAAGCTTTGATCAATTTTGTTCAGGTTTTCTTTCCAGCAGGGCTTGAATGAACATAGGAGATCTCTGAAACACCACTGACATTGTTATGCTTTCCCTTTCAATACAAAAGATAGACAAGAATTTAGTTCTAGAGGCTGTTTGAAGCCACAAAGCTAGTAGCTAGCACCCAAAAAATGCACATTAAAAATAAACCACAAAACTCCTCAAAAGGAAAAAGTTTCAAACTAGTAGACTGCTACAAATAACTAGGAGAGTCCTTAATGAGGGTTTTTTTACTTGTCTTTTGCATCTTTTATATTTCATTTCACTTTTTTCTGTGTAACTTATAAAAAAAACATTTACTTCGTAAATTTCAATCATCAATAACAAGAGCGATTATGAAAATTGACATAAAACTGTCACTTCCACTACAGATAACAATCCAGAGTCAGACTGCACCCCTCATTTTGACTGCATTTGAAAAAGAAAACTTAATTGGCAAGCTACAGCAGAAACAGCACTGCATGATTTGTATGTGCACTAAGTGGAATTGATTAAAAGAAGTGCAGATGTGGCTTTAAAAGATGATGCACTCAGAACATCATTTAACTCAGGTTTGTCATTTGAGACAAGTATGTGGGCAGAAGCCAAGCATTAGCTTTTAGGTGTTTACCTCTGGCATAAAGAACATAAAACACCCTCCATCAGAGGGACATCTTGTCTGCATGTGATGTAAATATTCCTGTATCTATTAAGCATTGCTGGCGCTCAGTTAATCTGTGTGGTTTACAATGCAGTTTCAGTAGCTAACAGTACTTGACGGCACATGGAAAGAGTTAGCTGGCTCTACAGAAGTTAAAATTAATTATTAAAAGCTTTGAACAGAAATGGAAATACAATTTTACTCATAAACAGGCGACATTGAATTCTACTCTTAAAATGTGATTGTGGCTACGAAATACAAGCCAGGAGATTTTTGATGTATGAATAAAATTTGGGAAAACATGCATTTGTGATGGTATCATTTTGCTCCCTTGAAAGAGCATGCAAATTACACCACGAGTCAGTAAATGTAACTTAAAAATTTCATCTGACTACTGTCCTATAATTTTATGGAATTTTCAGCTCAACAAAAAGTCCCCTCCACAGATGTTTCACTGTCATACCCTTAGAGGTTTTAAGTGTAGTGTGAACACCTAACAAGCTCATTGTTTCCAGCAGCAGAATTTACACATACACTCTTCAAATGGGCAAAAAATCTACACAAAGGTAAAAACAGTGAAATGAAATTAAGAGGAATGATAGCACACAGAGTAAAAGCAGTAACAAGGTGAAATAAATCTTCCTATACAAAGTGATGCATAGTAAGTGAAGAGTTAATAAGTATGCTATCATGTTAAATGCCACAAGAGTGATAGGCAACCTCCTCTAATTCTGCTCTTGGTCAAGTATTAAAACACTCCCCACAAGCTCCGTCAGTATATACCAGCAAAACACCATCAGCCTATGTCTGGCTAAGTGCTCTGTGGCTCTGTCTGGATGTCCTCTGAGAAAAATCTAGCAAAACATACAGGAGGCAATACAGTAATGCAGTCATTTCTACCAATACCAGCCTTTTGACAATTGATAATGCTAACTGATGAAACTCTTAGGTAAACGTTTCAGTCCCATGATATGAGAGGCTTAGGTTCATTAAGAATACAACTGCTGCTTGTTCTTGAGGAAGATACTCCTGTTTCTCCTTTTTCAAGCAACATTTTTAAAAAGGAACAGTGGTTGGATTTCAAAGCTAACAATTTGGTGTACAACTGGTTAAGCAATGTTAAAGATCAGCAGCGTCCGAGAACTTGCTATGAGGACACTGGAAACTTTTGGCGAGGTGCATTACTATGAACTCCAGGAGTAAGGCTGAATATCAGTGCAGTCTGGGTGGCTTAGAAGGAAGGTGCAGGTATGAGCCCAAACACAAAGCTGGTTCTCACCCTTTCAGATTATCAAATTGTAACTGGCTTAAATGGGAGAAAAGGGAAGAACAAACATTTTTATCTCCTTTAAATCTCAGCCGAGGTTCATCCACTTGATCCCAAACCAACAACAACTGTGACCCACATGGAGGACAGAAGATATATGCTGGTCATGGGAAAGCCCAGTTATCGTATGAGCAGGGGTGAAAAAAAGTTTTGAAGGTCTTTTGCACAATAGTATTTTCACAAAAGTAAAAACAAACCTGCCATTTTACAAGAACCAGTAATTTTAAAAATTTAAATTCACTGAGAATGCACAAAATTCATCACCGTGATGGAAGCATCTCTGAAGAAAATTATTAAGATGTCTGCTCTATGTACTTTTCCTCTCAAAAGATTTTACTCACTTCTTACAACAGTAACTGTACCTTAAATATTTACTAAATTTAAATGTGTTGAAGGATTAAAGGAAATTAATATTTAAACAAACATACATGCTCAGACCAGCTAAATTCATCATCATTAAAAATGCCTACTGATGTGGAAAATGTAAGATGCGTGTGAAGGTGAAGATTATCATCACACAGGAAATACAGAAGTAATAAACCAGATTCATTTTCCACTGCAGTATATACTAACAACAAAAAAACCCAGCAGCATGAAAGGTGACTTTCTGAGATTTTTAGGTATGCTTTCACAGTCAGCACAGGTCAATTTCAGACTAAAATATTAGTACCTCAAAAAAGCAAGATGAGCATATGTAAAGGAAATGATGCTTGAAATTTATGGAAAGTATTAGAAAGTTGGTACATGACAAGGAGGCCTGGAATTTTAGACTTTTAGCACAATGTTTTCACAGTGCACAAAGCTCACCAGAAACATGTCGTAAGGATGTGTGGTAGAAATTACACTGTTCAACACTTCCAGAAACATCACAGAAGATGCATAGCACGGTCACAGTTTGCTAACGCTCTATTCATTGTCACTTTAAAGCTTCTTAAAAAAAAAATACAGAAAAATCTCACGATACTCAGGAAATGAATGCAATCTGTTAGATATTTCCAAAAACTAATAAATGTGAATAAATGTGGGTGAAATAGCTAACTGTGTACATTTATGAGTTCTAGCTTATTCAGAAGATACATTTACGAGTTATGGATGCTCTATTAAAAATACATACCTGCCACAATTATTTTTACTACTGCTGAGCTCCTAACAGAACACTAAGAAACGAACAAAACATCCTCTCAGTATACGAATATTTTTAATACTGCATGCTGTTCCAATCACCCATCCTTAACAGTTTGTAAAAACACAGTAAGAATCACTTAAAACAGCATGACACCAAAGATCTAGAGTTAACAGAGGTAAAAGTACTACTGATAGGCATGCTGGTACTAAATATGTTAAAAAGTCTGCCCTAGTAATTGAAGGGAAAAAAACCAACCAACAAAGATATTTTACAATAAAATTATTACTCTTTGAATTTAAAAGTGCATTAAAAGTGGCTGTAAGGCTGGTCATTTTACAGTTCCATGTGCAACAAAGAATGGCAGAATCATAGCATAATTTTCACCAGAAAGGATCGTTCTCATTTCCGCTAGTCTAATCCCTCACTCAAAGCAGGGTGAACTGGATAAACCTGGCTGCTCATGGCACTGTCCAGACAGGTTTTAAGTTATCTCCGTGCACAGAGGTTTCACAGCCCCTTTTGGAATCTTATTCTAGTGTTTAACCTCTTATGCTGTGATTTTTTTTTCCCTTGTATAAAATTGTGATCTCCTGTGTTGCAATACATATTGGTTACTTCTCCCTCAGTCACCGTGGACTTCTAAGAATAGCCTGGCTCTGCCCTCTACGCCCTCCCATCAGTTAGCTGAACACAAGATCTCCCCTTAATCTTTTCTTCCTCAGGCCAAGCAATCCCAGTTCTTTCAGCCTTCTTTTGTACATCGTGAGATCAATGGCTACTGTTCTGCATGCCGAATTCAGTCTGTATTACTTCTGAACTGTAAGCTTGGGCCTCTGCTTTCCATTTAAATACAAAATGAGTAATTTTTTTTTTTTAAATTTTTTTTAGCTCAGAAACAACTTCTGCAAAGCAGAAGTCTTCATGATCTTTGCAAGTATGGTTAGTGTCAAATGTGGCCCAGGCTCAGGGAGAAGACCACCAACAGGTGCTTGATGCTGTGTTAGTACCTAACCCAACAGTACACATGATCTTTCACCATGCTTTGACAAGCATGCAAATGTCTATTTAAATACCCGAATATTTACATAACAAACATTACTGCTGGCATTTTTAGCCCTGTAGAAAAGCCCTATGTGAAGATGGAATATGAACTACCTCCCATGACCTCTTGAACTCAACACTAACATATACGAGGAGCACACAGAATGGATGGACAAGGTTAACATCACTTACATATTCTTTGAAGAAATCAAAGTGTCTTTCACAAAATCAAAAGTAACTTAAATAATGACAAAGTGAAATCTGTAAAAAAAAAAATTTGTGCTCTGGAAGGCAGAGGAGAAGGATAGACAATGAGATGTTTGAAACAGGTTATTGCCTACAGGAAGCATCAGTTTGAATTCACACAATATCAGGGTGTTATCACCCCCCTTCCACACAACTTTCAGTATGTCCTGCTAAACATCTTGAAAACCATTTTTGAAAACCACAAAGAGACATCACCAATTCCAGCCAGTTAGCAATTAAGCCACTAAAGTAACTTCTATATTCTGCTAATTCTGCCATTGCAGATCAGAGCAAAGTTTTACCTACATTTCGTTCAAGTATCTGTCTTGAGCTACACTGACATTTGGGCTCATTTACATACTGGTAATAGTTTTAAGAGATTTTTCCTAACAGCATCAAACTGTGTTTCTTATGAAAAATGTCTGACCCCACAATGAATAAACATTTATAATCCACCTACAGAATGACTACAATTATTTTCTACCTGTAACTGCACTGTGTACTACAGCTAGTTTTCAGCAAGGTAACTCACAACAGTAAGTATGAATGGGTAACTGAAGTCCAGAGACAAATATTTACTGTTTGTCCTAATTCATGCTGTTTTTACAGCTGCTTTCTTTGCTTGAAGTGCTCAGATGGGAATCAGAAGGTTCTGATTCCTTCCCCCAGGCCTCATCTCATTTATGTGGATCCTCTTGTCAGGGTCTTGAGTGCACTTCCACTACCCTAGGGCTTTAGCTGCCAGAAGGGCTCCAGGAGGAGAAAGATGTATCTTAAAAACACCATCCAGTTTTGCTTCCCTCCTCGTAAAAATCTGAAGTTCTGAATACCTAACAGCCCTCCTCTCTCTGCTGTCCTAATGCCACCTTCACAGCTAGCAACCTGCCCATGCACAAATATCCTAAAGCAGCTCCCCACACAGATATCCCACAACCAGCTTTGGCTACACCATTTGCTCCACAGCCAGCTACAAGCTGAAGTCTCTATCCAGGATCACAAACCACAATAGTAATTCCATGGCCGTAACAGCTGATCAAATGAAAATTAGTTTTCTTGAAAGCTTTGGATCATTCCAATACAAGGTAAGTTTTCAGTTCACCATAATAACCAGTGGCAAGCAGCTCAGCTGACCATTATCTTTATATTCTAGAAAGACCACTGCAGCAGTAGCATAACTTAGATCTCCTGGAAAGCCTGTTGCGGGTGGAATGACCAAGGGTTCAATATCCCAGCAGGCCAAACACCCTCACTGAGCCAGTGCTTTCAGCACAACCAAAGAGCATACAGAAAATGGTTCCAAGCCCCTTGCATGCAGTATGGATTAGGCTCTTTTGATATGTTCTATTCTCTAGCAACAGGTCCAAAGTCATCTTCTGTAGACCTGATTTCTACACATTGGTCTTGAACAACTGCCAAGAGTCTATGGTTGTGACAAAGGGCATAGTCTCACAGTGCCTGAATGAGGAAAGGAGAGCAGGTGTACTGACAGTGATCAGGGTCAGCCAACAGTCCAGCAGTTGCTGAACAAGTGCACAGTGAAGAGGCACACCAAGCCACGTAGTCAGCACATCAGGATCCAGATCGCAGAATCACAGAACACCAGGTTGGAAGAGACCTCAAGGATCACCTGGTCCAACCTTTCATGGCAAAAACATGGCCTAGACAAGATGGCCCAGCACCCTGTCCAGCCAAATCTTAAGCAGTGTCTAATGCTGGGGACTCCACCACTTTCCTGGGATGACTATTCCAATGATGGATTGTCCTTGTGAAAAATGTTCCTTTTGTATCTAATCAGAATGCCCCTAGGAGTAACTTGTACCCATTACCCCTATGACTCTTCCATGTGACTCCTTGTAAAAAGGGTGTCTCCATATTCTTTGTAGCCACCCTTTAATTACTCAAACATGGTGATAAGGTCTCCCCTAAGCCTTCTTTTCTCAAGGCTGAACAAACCCAACTCTCTCAGCCTTGCCTCATATGGTAGCCTTCCCAGATTGGCAAGGTACATGGCTGGACAACCACACAGCTGCAACCTAGTTGAGCCAAGGGCCTGAGCTTAAAGACAACTCCAGAGTGAGAGAGGAACCCCAACAAGGCTTCTCACAGCTCCTTCCACAGCAGTCTGACTCATGATTGCATGGCTGCACCATATCAAAGATGACCTGGAGCACTGGCAGCCAAATAAACTGCTGAAGGTTAGCGTATTTGGGGACCCCACCCCTCTTATTCTACAAATGCCTACTGCTCCTCTTTATTGGTAATGGTACAGATACCAACGACAGCAGTCAAGAAATCTGACACCCTTATTTCAAATTCACAAGACACAAACAACATTTTTAAAAACCACCTGCATCTATTTTTACAACCATGTTGTTCTGGCAAAGCTGTAAGTAGCCCAGACTATAAAGCTGTCAGCATTTCAGAAGGGGAACAAGCTCCAACCCCATGCCAGATGAAAAGTGTTTTTATTCTGCAAACATTACATGCTCCATATGATACAGGTACATAAAGTGCTTTAGAATTAACTTTAAAAGCAAGACTGTAATTTTTATTTTCAAAGCAGTGTGGACAGCATAGTCCACAAGGCTTCAGAGGGTTTTTTGTTGTTGTTCAAAGTAAGATTAAAGCCTAATATGGCAGCTACAACGTAAGTGTAAAATACAATATACCAACTCAAAATTTTAGTTTCAATATTATATGAAACTGGTGATAAAGTAGGATCTTCTCTATTACAACAAAATAAATCTACCAGAAACAACTGAGGGATTTGTCATTGTCCCCACACCCTTCCACCTTTTGACACTGAGGTTTTACCTCTTACAGCTGCAGAGGAGTACTTCCACTTGAAATACAATGCTATACTTCAACAAATGATGTAAAAGGACAACTGTAAAATCAGTATGAATTGGGACAAACAGCACAGTGTCATTAGGCTTCAGAGTTACCAGTTAATTTTTACTACTAATAATTTTGTATGTGTTGTTCTGATAGGCCTAATTTGGGAGGCAGACCAGTACTGGTAATACCAGAGCAGCTAGTGAGATGAGGTACATACAAAAATCCAAAGCAACTTCTATATACATGCATGCATGGGAGAGATGTTTTTCCTTTCCCAGTGTCAAGGAACTCCTCTGGGCTATAATACCAGAGATCCATCTTATTTCCTACCACCTGAAAAATGCAAAACAATCTCCCAGTTATTCCTTAATTGCTTATAAGAGAGTCCACTCTTATCACCCATTTAAAAAACAAAACAAACCCAAACACACACACACAAAACAAACAAAAAAAAACAACAAAAAAAAAAAACACACCAGGCCACAAAACTCCTTACCCTCTACTTTACTACTGCATTAACCAGTGCACCAAAATTTGAGGTCTTAGGAAAGTAAATTTCAGAACAGTTTATTAAAAATCTGTTGTTTCCACGATTACGTATTTGACTGGAGCAAGAACAGGGATAATAAATTCACTGACAAGAACCTTGTTATCCTATTGAGACAAAGGATTATTAAGGTTCATCAATATCACGTTTCATCATTCCCATTCCAACCTTGGTTTGTTTTCCTCACTTGCACCTTTAATAGACAGTGTCTCTCCCCTTCCAAAAGGCAGCATCTATCAGAAAATTAAGGTGATTTGCACTGAGTGAAAAGCAAAGGCCTGTCTACAGGTTATACAGTTGCATTTATATTCCCTTGACAAGCACGGTCCTTACTCTAACTCAAGGGAATTTTAACACATTTCAACCCCATTCACAGACCAAAATTAGAGTCTTCTAGAGTACATCCAGTCCAACTTCAGACAGAGAAGGATATGGCTCTTAAAAGATAAAGGGAAATTATGATTTCTTAATACGTGAAGACCAGTGCTACTGCTTAAAGGAGAAGGCTTCTCAAGTTAGGGCTTATTAAACTTTCAAAGCAAATTTTTTTCAGCATACGGAACGTTAATTTTAAAAAATACTCTTTTCAGTACTAAGACCTCAGCTACGGCAGTGAAAGCTGAGAAGCAAAGGTAATTAAGAACATTATGAGCTGCGTTTCTTGCATATAAATGCCATTGTTCAAGGTGTGCTGATCCTAGCTAATACATATGCTGCTTTCGTAAGAAGTTCTAAACCAAAACCCCCTTAAGGAAGACATTAAAAAAAAAAAAAAGCTTTGGTTGGTTAACAGCCAGCTAAAAAAAACCAACCACACAAAAAAATGCCACAGCACTGCAAAATTTTACTAACTACAGAATTACAGAACAAGAGGTACACACTCAGTATTATGCCAAAATGTCATGCCAACATATACTTTCCTGATAAACTATAGATTTGCAATGCACTAATTCTATAAGCCCAAAAGAACATATTCTGTGCAGAATTTTAACATTCAGAACTGCACAAAGCAATAGGCACATAGAAGCTGGCTTGTTAAAGCTGAACAGCCTCTCTCCCAGGAAATGCTTTCTGAATACATAAAGGATATTTTCATAATAAATGTCACATCTCTTCTCCTCTTTCCTCCCCAACAACACTCCCAATTCTTTTAGAAGCTGCAGTGGATTGTAAAGGAGCTCTAGCTGAAGGATCCAAACAAAAAAGGCTTTGAAGCTCACCAAACGTTTGCCCTTCTTCTATAGAAACTGTATAGGGAGAACTTGGCTCTTCCCTCCCCCCACCCAGTACCTTTCTGGGGTAGTGACTTCACATCCTTTGACATCAGCACAGCTAGAAAGGGGGATGGGAGAGTTACGGCAGAAAGCAGTAAAACCTGCTTTTAACTATGCATGCAATGCCTCCACGAATTCTTAAATCTTTCCCGAACGCATTTAGCAGAAAACGGGTTTCCATCTCCCCAGGTTGTACTGCGGCTGTGACAAACCGAAGGGGACTTGTGCTACCGCGGACTTCCTGCTCCCCCGCTCCCAGCACCACAATAGCCATTTCTGAGCTCCGCCGAGGGTCGCGATCCTCGCCCGCACAATAACTCACCTCTAATATGCAAAAGGGCCACGGGCTGGAAGGGCCCATTGGAATTGGCTGCGTCAACCACCATCCTGCTGCCAGCTCTGTTACATGTCAACATCTAGGCTCCAGCAGGCACGGCAATGTATTCCTTAAGGCAAGAAACCGGCCTCCATTTTAGTTTAAAAAAAGACAGAAACTGAAGCGCTCTGCAGCTGGAGGGAACTGGCTAGTTCGTGATGTCAGCGGGCGGGAGGAGCCCCATTGGCTCACGGCAGCAACTTAAACCGAGCCGGAGGAGGCCGCAGAGG
>NW_008626538.1:0-28369 GCF_000691845.1 Merops nubicus
GCCGGGCTGAGTCCCTGCTCCCGCCGGCCCGGCGGAGTCCTTGGCCGTGCGGTGAGCCTCCCGGCGGTGCTGCGTCCCCGCCGGAGCCCGGCTCCCCCTCCCCGTCGCTTTGCTGCCATAATGCAAATGCAGGAGGAGTTTCCCCTTCGTTCACGGAGTCACTCATGACTTACTGGGGCAAAGCAGAGAAATGCTTCCCTTGTGTCGGAAAGCTTGACATGTTTTCTCCACACATCACAAGTTTTCAGGTCTTCCAGCTTTTAAAGGTCCCATCTGACCCGTTGGAGAAGGCACTTGATTAACTTTCCAGTCACTGAAGTGGATGAATAGCTGCTAGGGATTCATGTAGGCAATACGTCAAGATATGAACTTGACCGAGTTAAGACCTTGGCTTATTAGTTAAAAAGTACGAGAGAGTCATTGCTTAGAGATAATATTCAAAGTAGTATAGTGACGAGACTCTCCCTAAGCCTTCTTAATGATAAAGGTGTTTTCCTAGAAGCAGTCGTGCTGTACGTGCTGATTTGGGTCTGTTCTGAGTCAGTAGTTCAGTCGGACGGTTTAACCAGTGAACCGGCATACTTGGGATTTCACAGCTAGTACCTCACGCTGTTACTAAATGAAATGTCCCACTGACTTGCCTCATCGTCGTTCAGACCCTTCAGCTGAGCATACTGCTGCCAGGCCACTTTCTGGTGTGTAGGTGATGTGGTTTTAAAGCCTTTTGTTTATGTGTATTTGTTTGATGCACTGTTTTGCCTAATTTTCTGTAAGTTTAAAAACCTACTGCAATGAGAGTACTCATAAAATGGACTGTGAACAATTTTTCTTAATATTTTAGTGGTTAACTTGTATTTCTATCACATTCTTATTTTTTAGACACAGCAGTATGAACCAAGAAAAACTGGCCAAGCTTCAAGCACAGGTCCGAATAGGAGGAAAGGTAAGAAAACCAGAGATGTGCTGTTTCCTGTCATTTACAGGTCAGAGGAGAAATTTGTTGCTGAAATTTGTTTTTCAAAACATAGGCTTTAGTTCATGGGAGGGGGAAGAAAAAAAAATACTTGGAGGCCTGAAGAATACAGGTTTTGTCTGATCTCACTTGTGGCACTTCTGTCTGAAATGCAGTTTGCTCTCAGTTTGCAAATGCTGGATGAGTAGTTTGCAGTTTGTAAGCTTTCTTTTTAAGTCAGTGACTTGTTGTGACCTGTGAAAGCTCAAGCTAAGCCTACCTGTTGGTTGTTCCAGTTCTGCCTTTCTCTCCTCTGTGTTAGGGAGTTCTTTCCTTTGTGCCAGCTCCAGAGCTTATCTGACTCTGCACTGATTTTTTTTCCCTGAACCAGCAGGTAGCTATCAGAACAAAAACCCATGTAGTTCGTTGTAGGTGTTCATCTCCCACCTATAGGTGGGGTTGCTCAAAAGTTTGCAGAGTAGGAATTCCTAAATTGCTGTTTGTGCAACAGTTTAAAAACATTAATTACTTGGTTACGAAAGTGTGATCTTTTAAAAGATCTTGGAAAAGACTTTTAACTTCCTTGCATCTTGCTAAATAGTAAATGGTATTTTTATGATTATGGTGGGAAGGCAAAATACTGCTGCTGTTTTGTGTCTTTGGTCTTCTGTGCTTAAGAAAAAACTTAACATTGAGACAGACGTGTAAGGTGGTAGGTGAAGTTCAGTAAGTTGAGAAGCATTTCTGACTACAGAGCTTTCACATGGCTTAAATATAGATTGCTCAGAATGAGCTGTGACTTGGAAAGATTGAAGTGTTGTGAGATTTTGAGAATAACTGATTGTTGTGTCTTGATTCGTTTCCAGGGAACAGCTCGCAGAAAGAAGAAGGTGGTGCACAGAACAGCCACAGCTGATGACAAAAAACTTCAGAGTTCCCTTAAAAAACTGGCAGTAAATAACATTGCTGGCATTGAAGAGGTATAGCAATAAAATGAGTGTTTCCTGTTTGAAATGACATTCACTGTATACTTTTCGTGATGGCATGGGTTTGGATATTTTTTAACAACAGTTTTCTTTTCCCTGCAAAATCTTACAGGTCTGGCTGCTGATAGGTAAAGTTATTTGATTTGCTGTCTCACTCACATTAATGCTTACACACAGATAAATAAGGGAGAGGTTCTTCTGGCCAGAGAGTGGAAATACAAGCTCGTAAACTGCTTGCTCGTAACTGCTTTTGTTCTGCATTCATTGCAGAACAAAACTTCTCTTGACTCTTGACTTCGTGATTACTTCTGTAAAGAGAAGAGCACTAAACATGTGTACTGTGCAGACGCATCTAAAGCAAGAGTTTGTGTGGTGCAGAATATAAAGAAAACCATAAAAATGCCAGGAGTAAGGACTTGCAAGTCTGTATTACTAAAATGAGGTCCTTTTATTGCATAAAAATGGCTAGAGATGTTTGAGATAGTCAGAGAAGATACTTGTTACAGCAAAGAACTCTACAAAGCCAACTCCTGTAGGAATATAAAGGTTTCAGGTGGTACTTGAGTATGTCTATTTAGCCTATCACATAGGAGCTGAAACACTGACGTTTTCTGTTGCACTCTAGACAGTGCTACTCTTACACGGAAGGAGGTGTTCCTTCATCAGCTCAGTATTACTGTAGTACGTGGTTAAAGAATCATAATATTTAATCTGTGATTAATTAATTTAAGCAGGATTGCAGGGTTGCCTCCAGAGGTCACTTAGTGCACACCTGTTCTCCAAAGGCAACTGCAGATTCAGTGTAGAAGCCTACTGTGCCTCTAAGTTTTTATACCGCTGCTACAGAAACAAATTTATTCACTTAAGGTTGAGATGTATGTCCTGAGCTATACAGACCCAAAGGCAGTTCTTGTTATGTTGTGTTATTTTTTTCCCTTGCTGAGAGTAAAATCTTTATTCAGACACAGTTATTAAGGATTTTTAAGTGTCTTGATGTGAAGGAAGATAATGCAGTGTGCTTCTGCCTTGATAGCTAGGTATATAACTGCAGTGTGTTGTGGACACAAGTTGACTGTGGTAATATTTGTAACTAAAAGAGCTGAGGAAGACAAGTAATAGTGAATCAGACATGAGCAGCTCATCTATATGGTTTTTAAAAGAGGCTTTTAAGTAAAAGCATGACTGTGCCTAAAGCCATTACTATTTCCCCATGTGCAAAGGACAGGACATCCTTTTGTTTTACAGGAAAGCAATGCACCTTGTTTTCCTGTTGGAAACCATTTTGAACTCTTTTGTGTGCAGATTGATAACTTGCCCATTTTTATATTTTAGATCTCTTCTTTAGTTTCCAAACTTCTGTTTTCTCCCTGTAGCTTCTACTGGGACAGTACTTAGGAGTATTTTGACACAAATTTATTACTCTGGTTCAATGGGTAGAACTCTTCCTTTTTTTTCTGGCAAAATTATTTTCCCTTTAACAGTAGTTCAGCCATGCCCAGAAGAAAAACCTTTTTAACTTTCCATTCTGTCTTTTTTCAGTGAACATAACATAAACCCATACAAGTATGCCAGTATAAAATTTGCCAATAAGAGCAAAGCAGGCCACTGTAATGGCAGTAACACTTAACTCTGGTGATTCAGGAGACCAGGGAAGAGGCAGAGAGCAGGGTGACCGTAGGATGTCCTTAGTCATAGGAGTCCTGGTGGAATTGCTGGCGCCTCAGCCCCCAGCGGTGTGCGTGCAGGAGGCGTCCTGTGAGCCTGGGGCCTCTGCTGGCTCTGCTGCAGCCACAGCATTTTCCTGGCAGGGGGCACAGGTAGCTGTGGGTGGCAGTGTCTTAAACTGCTGTGGCAGGGCTGTTCTGTCAGAGCTTTTAGTGTGTGGAGCTGCCACAGGGCTGAAGAGTTTTGACGTGTGTTTTTTTTTTTCCCCCTAGGCTTTCCTGATATGAATTCATTGATACCTTATAGTCTAAACCTACATAAGGTTTTACCATAAAAATGAAGTGTATGGTAACATAGCCCATGCATTTTTATTATGTAGTATTTAGATGAGTGCATTTATGAAGGAAACAGCTCTTAAATTCTACCTTTTCATGCAGCATATACAAACCCATACTTTACCATTAACTTATATTTTACTTGCAGTGTAAGTGTAGCTAATTCCAGGTGCTTTCATTGTGGTTACATTTTTCTCCAGGAGGAGCGCTAGTTTTAGGGTTTTTTTTCATGCTTTAATATTTCAAGTCTAGATTTGAATTAAATAATTATCACGCTTGTTCAACAAGATGATGCAATGTTTTGGTAAATGTTATTCATCTGTTTAAACAGGTGAACATGATAAAAGATGATGGAACAGTTATTCACTTCAACAACCCCAAGGTTCAGGCTTCCCTCTCTGCTAACACTTTTGCAATTACTGGTCATGCAGAGGCTAAACCGATCACAGAAATGCTTCCAGGCATCTTAAGCCAGCTTGGTGCTGACAGCTTAACAAGTCTCAGGAAGTTAGCTGAACAATTCCCAAGACAAGGTAGGTCTTTTTTGGAGACTTTTATCACCAACTTAAAGAACATAAGTATTAAATATTTGAAACAAAATTTAACAGCAGCATGTGTAACTTAGTGATCAAAAATATATATGCTTTTATTTGGCACTGTTGTGGAAAGATGGGGGGAAGCTTTTTTTGTTCTTGGTTCAAGTTTCTATATAGGCAGGCCCTGATTTAAGAAAAAAAAAAATTGTATGTTGGGCATATTGTGATTGCAGGTGTATAACTCTGACAATACTTAAAGAAAGTTCATGTTTTTCCTTGGAAAAACTCAGTGGGTTGTTTTTGTCAGGGGGTTGGTTCTGTTTTCTTTATTCATACAAAACATTTCTGTTGTGGATATAGAGGAAGAAACATTCTTCTACTCTACAGTTCCCTTTGGAATTAACCCAAGACTTTAAAAAATTAATTCAAAATCAAAGCTTTGATTGAAAATAGAAAAGGAAATCATATGTTTTTAATGTGATTCTTTATTTTCTACCTCTTTTAAGACTATGTATGTCTATTATATGTTGTATAAATAATGTTACAGTTAAGAAGTTGAGTTGGGGTCAGTTCCAGTTTAGACTGTTAGGGGTATTAAAAAGACTGCAGTTGGATGTGTTGCAACTGTCTGTATTTGGAACTGGAAAATACATGGCCTGTTCCAATGGTTTCAACAAATAGTTATTCTTTCTAAATCAGTAGTTTTAATTTCTTCTGTATTTAATGTTTAGAGTGGCATTGAAAATAAAGGTTTTATTTTTCCTTCTTCAATACATAAAATACATTTTAAAATTCAGAAAGCTGGATTGTCATAGGCATATTTCTTCGATGCAACCTCAGTACACATAGATAATTCCTATTCTTTCATTAGATAGTACAGCATGTCAGTTCCATGAGAAGAGATACTTTATTTTTGTTAAGTTCCTGCATTTCTTCTGATGACTTGTAGCATGACTTAGGGCAGGTTAGGTTTGGTGCAGGATCCTGTTTATGGAAATACTTTCTCTCACAGTTGTGGCCTCTGGGTAACTGAATCACATGACATGTTGGTCCCTGATTGGTAGCACATTATTGTTGCATTGAAACACAAGAGTTCACTTAAAAGATTTAGTCATGCTGGGGTTTTTCAGCATCCTTTGATCTTTTGCTAGCTCTGCATTAATACCCCTAAGCGTTTGAAAATGGCTGTGTTAATACTTTGGTATAAGAAAGGTCAGAAGGAGACCTTTTGGTCATGTGATTTACTGTTGACATGCAGTCATTTGTGTGTTTGTCACTGTTGGGGGTTGCAGAAATGCTTTTTTTTTTTTTTTTTTTTTCCCCATCTGTATGCCTTTTATTTTGTGTGATTGTCTCTAATTCTGTGTAGTGAGAACTCAGCACCAAATTTCTTTTTGTAGTGTTGGATAGTAAAGCACCAAAATCTGAAGATATTGATGAAGAAGATGATGATGTCCCAGGTAGGTGCATACATACTTTTGTACATTTAATGTGTATATAGTTTAATTCATGCATTCAAATATTTTAACTCTTGTTGTGTTTATAGTTCTCACTTGCTAAGGGAAAGATTCATATACTGGGCAGCATTAAAATGTGACTTGGGATTCCAGCTTTGGAAAAGAAGTTTACCTTGTACAAACTGCTGAATTCTTAAGTACAGAGAGGTTAAAATACTTTCAGAGAGGTTGAACAGATGGACTGAATATCCAAGTAGGGCTTTAGGGCTGCTAAATGACATGATGGACATAGTCATCAGGTGATCTTTAAATTGGAGTTTGGGGTGAGGATTTTTACTTCTGTAGTAGAAGCATTAAAGCTTATGTCAGTGTCTGAAAGTTTTTTCATAAATAAATATTGTAAGATTTTAAGTTGTCAGTGAATAACTGTTAGTCACCACATTCTGCTCTGTCCATAGGTATGGTGTATTGGCTAAAATAACAAACTGATAGACCCAGAGGTTCAATTCCTCATCCTCTGGCACTGGTTTATTTCTTTGTGACCTTGCATAAAGATTCAGTTCTCTGAAATTTTGTTTTTGTTGCCTAACTCCAGGCATTCTGTAAAGAATGCCGATGGCTGGACTCAGTTGCAGCTAGTAAAGCACATCTGAAAAAACAGATAGCAACCACTTCATGTTACAACTTCCACTCTTCAGAGTGTTCCTGCAATTCTATTTGTGAATGTTTGAGCAAGCTATTTCCTAAATCCCTTTGAAATCTGTCCATAAAAAAAATGGTGTACAGAACTATAGTTAAGAACTTTAACTATAACCGTTCCTGTGATAAATGCATTTTTATTAAACTTACGGAGGTAACATTACTGGACATTATTGTATTAACTGTCTTCATCTCTTTCAGATCTTGTAGAAAACTTCGATGAAGCGTCAAAGAACGAAGCTAACTAAACCATGAATAGTTCTGGAAGCTGGCATGGACTAGATTTAAGAAATCAGCTATGTGGTTCCAAAGTTTTAAAGAAACAGAGAACATCATCTGTTAATAGTTCAGTAATATAAATATTTTGTATTTTTATGATGCTGTTTGTTCAGCATTTTCTGTCAGTTGATTTTGCATTTTGCACTTACTCCCAGGATCTACTCTTTTGGTCAGAAAGAAACATCAGTGCAGTTTGAGGGGTGTGTGCATGTGTGTGCGTGTATGTGTGTGGGTGTACCTATAGTGGAGAACAAATTGGAGAACACTTATTTATTTTTTTTGCCTTTTCCTTCGGAAGTAGAAATAAAGTGAATCTTGAGCATTGTTCCTTTTGATTATCACCAAGTAGTGCACAGAGGGTAGTTAGGATTACAGTTTTGTCCAGGTTTTGTGACCTGAAGGCATTACACCATCCAAACTTGGGGTTAATTTGCTGTTAACTATTGTACTTGCAGATGTTTCTCCACTGTTGAAATGTACACATGATACTTGTTATCAACCTTACACTGATCCCAGACAATACTGAAGAGGCTGTTTTACCAGCTTCTTTGGTACAGTAACTTTTTGAAAAAGAAAACTTAGTCTCAGAAAAGGGTGCTTTTTTTTCTAACCTTTCTCAGCTTTTTTTCTTGTCTCTCTCACCTTTTGAGACAAGCTGGTGTTTGACTCCTTCCATGTAGGCATAGCAGTATGTTGTGCTGGTTGTATAGAGTGTTTCCCATGTCAAAAGGAAAACAAACACTTTGGTTCTCTACCATCAGGTCACTTCTTAAGCTTGGAGGTCTAGTTGGTAACAGTCCAGTGCACCAGTTTTGCATGGTAGCAGTTTTTTGCTTGAATAACTTCAAGCTGTTCTCTCGGCATGACTGCATTTACTAGCAGCTAATGATCCACTGTCATTCTTATGGCACTAGGAATTAAATGCACCGTGCGAGCAACGTTTAAGGTGGGAGGAAAGAGTTGTTGACATTTTGCCTTGCCTCCTGCTGGGCAGTTTGTGCAATGACTGGCTCTAAAGGGATTTTTTTTTTTTTTTTTTTTTTTTTGCCTGTAACTTACCTTTGCCTATAACCTACCTCTAGGTTTGGTGTCATCTATGTAGTAGCTTCTTAAAAACCACAAATGCTCCTCGGGCATAAGGAGGACATTGGGAGGTACTGTTGACACAGTGCAGTATTTATGAGCTTTCTTTAAAATGCTTAATGTGAACCTGTTTTCTCAGAGGCTCTTTCAAGGTTCTTGATGTGATGTGCATTATGGTATAGTTAGACATCATTGTAACCCGTGTCAAGGGCAGCTGTGGCTTAAGAAAGCCATTTTTTCCTCTGCATCTGTCACTTAACTATGGCTTAATTGGAACATATCAGCTTTTTATGTAGGTTCATATGCTAGAGAACTGTCAAAGTACAAGGAACAGTACGTGAGTTCTGGTGACATCCTAAAACCATGAAGGCAGAGCTGTAGTGGTTGGTCATCTGAACTCCTGCATTGATTTTAAAGGCTTTGTTCTGTTTTCCTGTTATATTTTATATACTACATGGACCTTACTACAAAATAAAATAACAGTACAAAGGAGGAAATCCTCCCTCTTGTGTGTTGTCTCCTCCCACCAGCACTAGCTGAAGACTGATGGGTGCAGCAGCTGTTTGAAACGGCACCAAGTCCTTGTGGACAGTGCCTGAGGAAGATAGAGCAGGAATAGGGAGATTTAGGATCTCACACTCCGTGTACCCACTCTTCAACCTTCCCTGCAGTGCTGAGTGAGACTGGTTTCTAGTCTGGCTGATCTTAAATCAGCTGGAGATGTTCTTTTTGTAAGGAACTGATGTCTTTTGTGCCCAGGCACTGAGCAGCCCTTGGCTGCCCCTGCAAGCTCAAGGCCAAGTGAAGGCTACAAGGAAACAGGTAGTTGTGGTGTTCTTCAGTTTGCTTAAGGGGTGTGAGTGAAGAATGGTTCTAAGTAGCAGCTGTTCTGAGTTTGTATGGGACATCCCCTCCCCTAAGCGCTGATCAGAGACTGAGGTTTAGTGCTCATTGGTTTCTTTTGTAGGAAATATGTCCAAAGTAATTTTGTGAGAGGTTGAGAGTCAGCATTGGAAAAAATTATTCCATGGGCTTATATAGTTGAACTTTCTAATTCCTACAAAATGCTCATTTAGTTTTTGCTCTTGGTCATGACCTGTTACTTGTTAAAACCTCACTTTTTCCTATGTTTGACAACCAGTAAACTAACTAAATATGCTAGCTTATGTAGTTACTATCTTCATTTTTTTTTTTTCACTGTATCTGGAAATGGTCAACCACTTATGATTTGCTGCTGGAAATACTAGAGCTTATCAATCATTAAACGGATTTTAATTAAAAATAACCCATCAAGGCTGTTGTGGGAAAAGCTCTTTTTCTTTGTATTTATTCATGGTATGACTCACACAGTGTTTGTACATGCTGATGGAAACGCAAAGTTAGTAAAGTTTTGTGGAGCGTTGGTACAATAAAAACTCACCACATGAAGGTGAACGTTAAAATGTTCTTTGCTTGACTTGAAGCATGATAACCACTGTACTTCTGAAGCTCTTGAGCTTGCTCACTAAAACAACGTTGACGTATTAAAGATACTGGTAAAGATACTGACATATTAAAGAACTTAGCAGTGATTTGAAAATAGGTAGAGAAGAAAGTAACTAGAATCTTCTCTTGGATTGTATGTGAAAGAATCAAAGCTCAATCAGACCAAAGAGTCAAGATCTTGGTGAAGGTTTAAGACAAATGCTAGTCTCCCTGCCCTGACTGCCAGTAGGTCTGTGTAGTTCCCTGGATTATGGATGGGGAAACTTGTGACTGGTGGCTCCTCAGGCAGGAGAGCAAGCTCATAAAAACCTGATGTGGTGTATTTGCTCTTGTGGAAAAAATAAAAAATGCTCATGTGTGGTGGATGGTAGAGGTTACGGTACAGTCAGTATGCTGGAGGCTTGGCTCTTGGTGCTGGCTGTAAGAGATTCTTGGTGACAGTTGGTGACAATCAGTTTGCAGCTAAGAGTGTTGGCAGGGTGGAAGGAGAACGTGTAACATACAGACCTTGGGGAAAAAAACAGGGTTCAGATGAATTCTAACTTTTGTTATTCTTGTGCACTCTTCAAATATTCCTATGTCAGGATGAATTTACAACTGCTGCTACTGAAGTTTTGCTGAAATAGGTTGATAATTCACTATTACTTGTCAACTTCCCAGGGGAACTAGGAGTTGCTGGTGAGCTCATTTCTGCTAGGATCTTCACAAATGATGTTTTGAATTTGGGGTGTACAAAATGAGCACTGGAAGTCTTACAGATCATTTAATTACTGAGCAGTGTATTGATTGACTGGTGTATTGCTGTTAACAGGAAGGAACTGAGGAAGCTGTAAAAGCACAGTAAATCTGTGCTATACATAGAGATGAATTCATGCCTTCATGCCTCTACTGAGGAATGTCCCAGGAAGGATCCTCAGAAGCTTCCCTGGAACCAGACTGCTGCTCCAGGCAGCAGCGATGTGCAGAGAGGCTGAGCAAACTGCCTCATGGGTGAAAGTGAGAGAGTTAATTCTTCCACTGGCCCTTAAGATTAACTGTCAGCAGGCCCATAATTAACCTCTTTTTATTATTTTGAGACAGTGCTGGTTTGTTTAGCAAAGTGAACAGATTATTCTGGAGATCATGATTACGCTAATTAAATGGTCTGTGTTTTGTACTTGAGCAAATGAAGTTGTGCAGAACAGAAGCACATCACAACACTAGGCACAGCAACTTTACAGAAGTGACAGCAGAAGCACAGGGAATGGTTATCCACGTTCAGTTGTTTGCATTCCATAGAGTAATTTTAATTTTTTTTAATTGTTTTTCAAAGACCAGTTTGCAGACACTGAAGAACTTAATGGATTTATTCAGAAACATGGGGGCCACATGTCACAGTGTGAACCAAGGATGCAGGTAGCCAAGCAGAGCAAGTGACTCAATTCTAAAATTGGTCTTCCTGGTATGTTTGGGTGGAAGCTCAGGCTGATACCTAGAGCAGGGTTATTTGGAACTGGGCTTTCATTGCAGACCCTGGCACCTCATACATCTTTCAGTGCCATGGTTTGCCTTTGTTTCAGGAGTGCTGCGCTACCTCCTCTACACGTGTCACATAGATTCTTGAACACAAAGTGTGGGTGCTTGAGAGAAAAGAGCTACATCTCTGCAAATGGTATAAAAAGCTATTTTACTTCCACACGACACCTCATGCTATTTGGTGGGCTGTCAGGACTCTGAAGCACCCTCTTACTGAACAGCAAACACACAGCTTGCTTGGGCACTAGTTTTTTCTTGGTAACCTCTCAAATAATAAGCAGCATTTCCTCAAGCTTTGCATTGCAAGATGTATTTTGTAACTAGGCTAAATTAGTTTTCTTGGAGTAGAAAATTATCTGTTCATCTCAGGTCTTGAAGATGTTTTTGATATTTTTGGTAAAGCACCAATGCTAAGGCAAGCATTGATACAAATTGTATTTCAATGGCTTTTGACCTTTCAGTGTATGTATCCCAGCTGCACAAAAGGAATACACTGGTACACATTTACCAAGGGCCACCTGGTTAGTGAACACAAGAGGATCTGCCAATTGAGCTGGCCTTGCCCAATCAAAACTAGAAGGGGATAAAGTCCCCACAGTGCACCCGAAGAGTGTATTAGGGAAGATGGTCTCTGTTAGTCCTGCATCAAGCAAAGGCAAACCCCTCCACAGGATTGCTTTTGCTGAAGGTCATGGGTAAGTAGCAAACCATTCCTTTAATGGCACAGTTACATCAGCAAAAACATCAACTTTTTTTAAAAAAAAAAAAAAAAAAAAGAAGCAAAAAACCCCAAAACCAATACAACAACCAAAAACCTAAATAAGCAAAGCCTATGAAAACCATCCAAATTGCCATAACAAATATTTGTGGACGTTTAAAGTAATTAATAGATAATTACGCTAAAAGAAGATGGTCAGTTCAAATACTAAATTGTATGTCCTGTTTAATTTTTGACTTTTCAAAGGTATTTAGAAAAGATCAGTTAGAAATCTTTAGCTTAAAAAGAAAATTCTCCTTGCATCTTTCTGATTTATAAAATGTTAATTGAGAACCTAAAGAAATCATGGTAGCAGTCAAATGTGCTCTGTAGAATCTCTCCACTTCTAGCTGGCTCAGAATAACATGAAGTGGGACACAGGCTATGCAAACTGATGAATTAAACAAAATGCAAGGTTTCTCCTTTTCTAATGTGAGACCATTTAAAAGACAATTTGCTTTCCTGTACTCAGCCATAACTGTTTTAAATTTTGTCTGGAGGATTGTTATCAACTTCTAACTAGGATTCTAACTAGGATTGTTATCAACTTCTCTGTTATTCACTTCTTTATCACGTAGGACTGGAAGATTATCACAACAGTACTTCGCTAGTGTGTGAACTGTTGTATTTCTGAATAGTCATTAGTTTTATTCAAATAATTCATAAAAACTTGCAGTAAGCATCAGTTTTCATATTTGTTCTATTACATTCAGTTGTAAATGAGGCCTCATGGAGTGGTTTGCCTTTGAATTTGCTATGGTTTCCAGAACCTGTCTGAACCTACCTGGACCTATCAGAAATTGTGACAAAATATGCCTCTCCAGCAAACAGTTATACTTCCAGTCACAGTTTTGGTACCAGTAAAAACTATTCAGTTATGCTGCTGCTTTGAGTGTTCCAGAGTAGTGACATAAAAGTGAGGAGACACATTTTAACACAGAAATCAAAAACAAGACATGTACTGAGGGAGTTGAAGGAACTAGTATTCCTCTTGTAAGTCTTAATTGATTTACATATATGTGCTAATGAGAAAAATTGGTACACATAAATATTCTTTAAGAGATGTTAAGAATGGGGCCACCTTCTCCAGACACTAAAGCCCAAAGCCCCTCTGTCCCCCCAGAAACTCTGTCTGGGTTTCAGCTTCTCTGAGTCACCAGCCTGGGGCTTGCTCACATGCAGCCCTCACATGCTGTGCATAGATCTTCATCATCAGAGTGGTCTTCTGATGAAACTATTATGCATGTTTGTGAATAAACACAGTATTTATCATGTGCCACTTAAACTTGCAGTTTGAAATCAAATCAGGATGCTGAAAGGAAGTTTTATGAAGTTTTAGCTTGCATGTGGCATTAATGCTGACCAGCAGATGGCGCACAAATCTCAAAACAGATCAACTACGGGTTGTTCAAAAATGTAAAATCCAAAAAAAGTAGATTAAATAAAAATCACAAAAAAAGCCAAAACCACCAAAAATCAAAAAAATCAGTACAGTATCCTAAGTATATGGGAAATAACTTGATCACCAGTGAGCAACTTTGGAGCGATTGATTATGGTCAGGATTACTGAACAGAACATTTCTGATCAGTGTTTGAAATAAATAATAAGAGTGAGGAAGTGGTGCACTTCTTTCTCATTCACAAAAGAAACATTTTTTAATGCAGTCCTGTGTGCAAGCAGCTCACTGGGGACGTCCCTGAAACAAATGCACTGACAATAGCCTATACTCAAATGAGGATAATGGGGTAATGTTAACTGATTATAAGAGAAGGAAAAAAAAAAATAGTGCTGTCTTTACAACTTTATGAACAATTTTAGAAGCAGCAAAATAAGCTGTCCCACATAAATGTTAACAAATATATTAAGATATGTTTGCCTTTCTCCTTCTTGTTGGCAGATCCAGCAGTGAGGCCATACAGGGAACTGAATTGCCTAAAGCTGTAGTGATGCAACAGATGGGAACAGGAGAGGAGGCAAGAATGAGCAGTTGACTAGGGAGAAGGCAAAAGTACTTATTTTGCCTCAAAAATTATAAAAAGAGTTGTCTGGGTTTTTTTCTGTACTACTCTTTTCAAGTCTTTTATATTCTCATTTTCCGATGTCAGAAGTTCCACAAAAATACACCAGTGTTCTCTGACAGCATTCAGATATCTGCTTTCTTTTCTCCTGTAGTAGTAAAGGAAAAAAATCTTTTTCTGTACCACAGTAAAGGTTTTGCTTTGGCACATGACATAAAGGTATGCAACAGTGCTGCATAGCCTTATTTGCATTGGTGACAGGCCTTCCTTCCAGACTGAAAAAGAACTGTGTCTAAATGACATGTTTTCCTTACAACATATGTGTCACTAAAGCAGTGTAAAAACACAGAAATATAAAAAGCAAAGCATTTAATCCCTAGGGAATTTAAAAAAAATATTTTCAGCTGCTGGTATTCAGTAAGGTGACTAGCATCTATGAATGTTTTATGTATACTTCATATTTCTCAGGGAACTTTCCACTGTGAGGTCCTTAACTGGAGGATTTGTTGGCTGATGACATTTGCCTTTTTAATCTATAAGGAAACCATTGATTCATAAAACCAGAAGAGAAACAAATACTCAAAGAAATTCTAGGATATTCTGCTGAAACTTCGGAAAAGTTGCCTTTCTTTTTGAATTGAAAGACAGGTAAGATTTGAGTTAATTATGCATGGTAGTTACTTCTCTTAATGCTTACCATACAATTAATTGATTATGCAACTGAGTGCCAAATAATTTCTACTATAGTACAAATGGTTTGTAACGAACTACATTTTTCACCCATCTAGGTTTTTTTTTGTTTATGTAGGAACAGATGCTTACTCCAGTACTAAAAAACTTGGTTATTCTGAATGCATTGAAAACAAGAGAAATGCATACAGAAGTAAGTTTTTGCAGAAAAGTACATAATTTACAAAGTTATACAAACTATATGAAAAGTTTTAGCAGTAGTAAATCTTTACACTCAGCTGAGGAGGATTAATTTTGTCATTTGCAAGGTGAGGAAGGGCCATGCACACTGCCTGCCCTCACCTCCCCCAGATACTGATAGTTGTGAAGTCTGCTTAGTAAGTAACATACAAATATGCCTCATGCTTTAAAATTTAAAACTGGCATATTAGTTTTCCTCTCCAGGAGACATAAATAACTATATACTAGTAACAATGCCATTAAATACTTTGTGGACTGGAGTTTATTAAACTGCAGAGGCATGGTTTGAAAAGCAGGAGAGAAATTGAATGGCCATAAACATGCAGTTAGGTTTGCTGTTTCTGCATTAAAAAGAGACAGTTTTATAGAAATTGATTCCAGGCTGAAGACATGAGTTTATTGAACATCTGAGAGATTTGCATTTAGATGCAGTTAAAACCAGGAGAAAAAAAAAAAAAACACACACAACCCCCCTCCCCCAAAACCAAAACCACCAGTGCAGCCCACTTTACTGTATGAGCCTCCAGTATTCCTAATAACAGTTCACAAAAAAGGAAATACTACATCTAAATATGAAGGTTATGCTCCACTTAAAATACACACAATTAGAGAATCACTTCATATAGAGCTGTAACTCCAAGTCAGGATAATAAATTACTAGGATGCCGCTTTATTAAAATCTTCATTTCCATGTAAACTTCCTTCCTATTTAAGATCTGCTCAGGTTTCTAGTAAGCAAAATACCTAATCTACAGCAGTTATCTGTGTCTTTCAATATATAATACAAATCCAGGCTATGGAAATTCACTTAAGAATTACATAATTAGCTGTACAATGTTGTGGGTTTTTTTTATTTTATTTTTTTATTTTTTTTTCTTAATTCTATTTTCCTTAAAGTATGCCTGTTTTTCCTAGTAAATTTAAGTAAGCTACTGTCTAACTACTACTGGTTCTAACAGATTTCTCAACAAGTGTAGCAGTGTTAGAAAAAAACTAATTTATTCAAGTTTCATGCATCTTTTGGCTTACAGTAGGATTTTTTTGGTGCCAATTAGTTATATAATAGCAAAGGAAACTATCATGTTGTGAGAGATAGTTATATACTAGCAGTTATGTAGTTTCTCTTTAGATTTCCTGTGGAGGATAGAAATTGGCAATACCACATTCCTATTAACACCAACTAAAATATAATCTTTGTATTAATTCTTTTACCCATTAAAACACTTAAAAGATTATATAATTAACATCAGGAAATAAAAGTATTTAAGTACCATAACTGAGAAATACCTCATGCTTATCATATTCAATAACAGCACTGAAGCTTTAAGATCGGAAATTTTCTTTAAAAAATCAAAAATGTTTAATTCTACTAAGGATTTATGGAAAACAAAGCCTACTTTCTCTAATATAACCTGTTATACATGACCTACTTATACTTCAACAAACGGGTGTCAAACATCACTCTGAGCAGCATTTGAAGCATTCAGAGATTTCAAAAATGGCCACGCTATTTGTATTTTTATTTAAAGCAAGCCTTACTGATACAAAATACAACTAATCATAACATTACTGTTTACAATTAAATACAGCAGCGACAAGCCTGAATTAGATCTGTGTCACTTAACACATCCCTTTAAAAACAGTTTTTCATGATTTTCCATGAAAATTTAAAGATAACTTTTATCTTTCTTGCCTGTCAGGCAAACCACTATTTGTGCAAATTTAAATACAGTACATTGGCCTTAATCTAACAGTGGACAGATAGTGAGAGAAGAAGCATTTGACAAACCTGATGCACAGTAAAAGTTTTTCAGAGTACATCTACAATAAAGTGCTTCTCTTAATAAATTATATTGAAAAAAGCATAGATGTTTACCTAGATTTAAAGTTTAAGTTGCTTTGTAAATAGTTTAATCTCCCTTTACCCTCCCAACCCCACAAGGCACGTTCAAAACAGAAGCAAAGCACTAACTGTGAAGGATTAAGCTACGATAAAAAGTTCTAAGTAGTAGTAAACTAGTGACTAGGTTTGTAAACAGCACCATCCATTGAATCTCAAGGTTCATGCCTTACTGAAGCAAGTTTCTGTGGAAGCAGCTTTGGAATTCCAGATTGAACACTCAAGCCAGTTTTCTTGATAATATACTCTTGTGCCTTGGCGTTTTGATGTGGAATCCCACTGCTTTTGTCCCACAACACAAAAACAGATGTCACATTTGATGCATTTAAGCCTCTGGACTTCATTTACAGTTCAGTTCACACAACTAATTACTGGCTAGTTTAGAGCTATTTAGTTGTTGTGTGGTTTGTTGTGGTTGTTTGTTTGTTTGTTTTTTAAATGCATGCGAAGTTTACATCTACTGTTCAACTGTACAATGAAGTTATGCTGAGTACTTTTGGTTATGTTAAATCATAGCTGGGCTGTTTCACAGAGGCCTTAATTGTGACTTGATGGAAGTAATTAGCTTCTGTAAGACTGAAATGGCAGATAGGATCAAACTGGGTAATTAATTTCCTCGTGTTTACGACCAACTTTCAGAAGCTTCTTTAAAAAAGGAGTTATGAACAAAGTACATCAGCAAAAATGCTCACCTATAGAATTGACTGCAATGCGACTCACTTCATCATGCTTCCAAAAATGTTTCCCACAGCTTAAAAAGCAAGTCTTCCCACTAAAATCATGTAGAGCTTACAAAAATAGTCCAAATGCTCACACAAGGTATATGTAGCTAAACATTACCTTCATACCACAGAAGATGAAGCTCTATGAGCAAGAGGCATTCCATTACTTTTCAAAAAAAAAAATCACATCCAGTTTATTTTGGCTTTTACAACTCTTGCAACAGAGCTAACAAAACCAGAAGTATCAATGCTAGAACTTCAGGTTTTCTTCTTGTCCTTCTAGTCTAGCGTTTTATCACCACTTGTTCATATGCTCCAGATCCTGCTCTGAAAGAAGGTTTGAAAGAAGTTATTTCAATTCCGATTTAAATGGAAGCTAAACAGCAAGTGTCACGGGTGAGCGAGTTTACTCTTCTAAAAAAACCCAAACAACCAATATTCCCCCCCATTAAAAGAAAAAGCTAAATGTGAAGGGTAGAAAACACATGTAAATACATGTAAAACAGATAAATATATCTAAAAAACTACTGATAGTCTTCTAACATGAAAAATACAAGAGAAACTCCTTCCAGTCTTCTGTTCACACTGAATTGTGAACAAAACACTCTCACCCTCCACGTGACAGAGCACACTGGGTTGTTTTACGTGGCAAATTGTAGCACTGTGTGAAAATTAATAAAGCAGCTCTGCCTTAGTATAACATTCTGCCCGGACTGTGCTGGCAGCTGAATTAGGACAGATCTCTATACACTGATGCAGGGTGCTCTGTAACCATACATGTCAGCTGAGATAGAAATTAGGGTGCCCAGTTTGCAAATAAACCAATGAATTATCTTTTAACTGTTGGTATTGCTTGCCTATGTAAAATGTGTTTTTTAAAATAACTTTCAACACATTGTCAGCTGCCTTGATACCTAACTCCAGAAGTACCTGCTGATAAAGAAAAATCTGAAGAGTTACACCATGCTGCAGAATCATGGTATTAGGGTATATTTTTAACTAGTTTTAATGTTTTCTCATCTGAGAAGGCTCTTATATTCAGGTCAAGTCATATCAGAGTGTTTGAAGAGGAATTAGAGAAGAAAAAAGATAACTCCAGCTCTAAAAAAACTACAAGAAGATAATGATCATCTGAAGAAGATTTTCAGAGAATTTAGGGCTACAAATAGTTGAAAGATGAACACCCCATCGAAACAGTAATGTAGCATAGGGGAACAGAAGGAGTTGTGAGCAGTACTGAAGTGAAGAAAATTAGGCTTGTGGTCAGGAAGACATAAAAGTTTGACACTGTAAAGGCAGACGTGTAAAACACTTAAGACTTTCTTCCAGCTCCAGAGAGTAATGTAGTAAGCCTATAGAGCTTAAACTGGTGCCTGTTCCCTGTGTCCGTTGTGAAACATTGCTCATACCTGAAAACTTTGGAACTGAGACTCTTTAGAACCTGCAACAGTTACAGTTTTTATGACTGACACATCAATTCTGTTTTGGAACTGATCTATGTGTTTTGTTTTAAAACCCAACCTAGTTTTGTGGTACTTTTAAATGATACAGAAAGGAAAAGATCAAGAATGTATATACAGAATAATTGTTGTATAAGATCCACTTTTGTTTAGTATTACCTATGGAGTAGTTGTTCAGGCTACATACCTGTTAGGTAGATGATGGCTTCCAAAAGAAGTGCTTCCACCAGGACCCACAAATAATCTTAAGCCTTCTTCTAAAAAAGCAAAGGAATTAACCTATGTTAGTTTCCTAAACTAAACTAAGTAATTTTAAATCTACCAATTCTGTACCTTTCAGATGCTAATACGAAGAACTAAATTTCACATGGTGTAGGTTGCAAGGACTGCCTTTGTTGTAGATTTGCCCCTGCTCCTTTCTTTTCAGGCTTAAAGTAACTGTCTGGGAAAGCTACTTGAGTCATGCACGGGTCTTTTCAATTTTTGGGAGACAGGATGAAGCAGAAAAGGTAGTGTTCCATACATACAGTCCTTGTGATTACAAGTAACAGGGACTATGAAGAGAGTGGATTTTCCTAACAACTGTAATAGGCATCAATTTTCCCTAAGCTTCCTTGTTTATCTCTGTACCTTCTGCACTGGAGTCTAAACTGAAGTCTTGACTCTGGAGTATTTTTTCAATTACATCATCAGCATCGACTCTGGTAGCGTCGACCCTCTTCAGCTGTGACTCCACAGAGTCTTGCTTTACAGGATGTCTGCAAAAAGAAATCTACTTAGTGCTCTGAGAAGTGATAAATTATGTTTTACTTGTGGTAGATAAGGCATTCAAGATAAGTGTACCTGCAGAGTTTTTCTGGTGATGCGTCTTTACCAGCTGTATCAGTATTAGCCTTGGTTACTTTTGGCTCAGTCTCTTCCATACTCCCAGTTCCTGTGGAGGTACTACCCACCGAGGCGTTTCTCCTGTGGCAGAGGTCGGACAGGCTGGATGATCTGGAGTGACCTGTGCTGTATCCTGTTGGGAAAGTGCAGGAGAGCTAGGTTAGCTATGCTCCAGATGGCCAAGGTCATTACTTACAGTTTACCATCCTGAAAGCAGAATTTGTGTTTTGTCTTCTTATAAAGAGGCTTCAAAAGCCTTATGTAGGTATGTGCATACACCAGCACTTTGGGTTTTGTATTCTAGCACATGCTGTTTTCTTTTTGTTCTAAAAAACTCTTCCTTCCTAACAAATATAATGACTTGATGTCATTACTTCCCCTTCGGTTTTTAGAACTAAGTCTCCATTTGTAAGTTGGTTGTTTTTACACATGGAAGAGGTAAAAATCTCATTCAGATACATTAATTGGAGGGAGCTAAGGGAAAAAGCTGTCTCATATACAAACAGCTAATTGACCATGCTTTTAAGAAGGGAAAAAAAAAAATGTTACCCCCACACACACCTGGAACTCCTAGCAAAAAGTTTTCAACCTCAAACGAGTTTTTTAGCATATAAAATATACTTATTCTCTACAGTCTGAAACTGTGAAAGTAAATAAACCCCGACAATTCATAACAAAATTGTTTACAGCTACCTGACAGTTTTGACTGCTGACTTGCATAGCTTGATGTCCTGGAATGTCCACACGCACCAAGTTCATCTGGAACTGAGGCACTCTTTGTGGAGATATCTGTAACATGTGCAAGTCAGATGCTGCTGCTAAAGCCAACCTTGTTATTACTTGGCCTGTAATCGTGATTAGACTCAAATGTCAGATTTCCCACAGGGATTAGGGACTTGACACTGGCTTTCTACAAACCCTTTGAAGATTCAAGTGCTGCAAAATACTACGCATGTTAATGAATATGCATTCCTTAAAAAAGAATAAAATCATAATACATTTTTGTCCTTACTTGGGCAGAGAGTACCATGGGGTTGGAAAGATTTGTATGAAATGTAGTTCTAGATTTGCCTACACTGGCAACATAGAAGAGGTTGTCATGCTTTCCATAGTACCATAATAGAATGGTGAGCTAGATGTTCTCTGGCTGAAAAAGTAACTGCTGTTAAGACAGTGTAAGCTGTGTTTTTTCTGGAAAGTAATAAGCTATTGAAGAGCCTGAATCTTGTAAAAAAACAGACAAAAAAATCCACAAAAACCTCAAACCACTGCAAACCCCCTAAATTTCAACCTACAATAAAGTGGTTTAAATTTTTTTTCTCTAAATTTCAGTGAAATTTTACTACTCCAAATTTACTCAGTTACACATATCCCTATTATTTGTAAATTGAAAACCAAGGGGCAGATTAAATGCTCAGTCAAAACACAAATCCAAAGCAAATCAAGAAATGTGACACAGAAAATGGATGTTTTTAAATAATAAGAAGGCAGCCTATCAAGCCAATTTCTGTTCTTTCTTTCCATTAAATAAGCTGTTACAGAAACAAAAGAGAGATTCCACTTCTGTTACTTAGGAGGCCATCTCAACAAATAACCAGAAAAGTCCCTTTGTCAGTCAGCATCTCTTTAAGAATTTAATTATTTTGTATATCTCCTCAAAGCTATGAAGCTAGTTAGAAAAGAATTAGGAAAATAAGAGAATTATTTTATACCTGCCATGCCCAGAGGTAGTACTTTTAAGTTTTCTCCACCTTTCCTGTCTTCATGCAAAGATTCTGATTCTCCAGCAATTGGTATGGACGTTGCTGTGGAAGGAGGCCTGCAAGAAAAGGGTGGTTAAGAGATTTGCTGTACTTTAGCTGCAACCCCTCCAAACTGATCAGCACAGGTTTTTCTTTTTGAGTAAACTGGCATAATTCATACTGTGCTTCAAGTTAATAGGGTTGTGAGTTGTTTTTTTTTTTTTTTCTGAAAACATGCTGCCTAATCCCCTGTTAAAAAAAGAAAATCAAAAAACAAATTAAAGCTTTTGCTATTGAGCTTAAAGATATTTTACAGACTCCATCTGGTCAGCCCTCAGTCCTTCAGGCTTCTGGGGATCCTTGGAAAGGCTTTTGCTCTTCTGGTGATTGGTAGAGTGATGTGTGTTTTTTTCAAGATTTTTTTAAATCCATGAATTTCAGGGTAATTTACATGCTAAATATATATATAATTCAGTACTTCATGGAGTACATGACAAGACAGTAAGTTTTTACTAAATCTTAAATCCTTGTTTCAGATTATACCAAGACCCAAAGGGATATATTATTAAAATGAATAAACCTCTACATTTTGCTAGTGCAAAAGAAACTAATTAGAAAATGACAGAGTGGAAGTAATCTCTTGCAAGCAAATACAACTGAAATAGCTATACAAATAGCTAGAATAACCTAAAGGTTCTTTTAATGCTTTGTTATTGTTGACTTTGGGAATAGACATTTGGTCTTCATACAAATTGGTATTTGTTGATATTTTTCAATTTCACATATTCAATTCATTAGTCACTGTCTTTCTGTGCACTAACATCTCCCCTCTTAGCTTATGTTGGAAAGTAAGGAGAAAAAGAGGAAAAGCACTTCTAGAAACACAATGCTTTTGTGACTTAACTGCCAAACATAATTTTTAAAGCAAGAACTGAATGCTTACAGGGATGTCATCCCAGATCAAACATCAAGTCTTCTAGGGTTCTTCATAAAATATGTAGCCAATTACAGATTGTGAAATTGTTTTAAGGTTTATTTTTCCTTCTACAAAGGACATCTGGATCAGATAAATTTTTTGTACTGTTTGTGTTGGAAGTTTACGTTCCAGGAAATGGTTTTATCATCAGTTTGGAGAAAATGCCAAGTCTGAATAATTTCAGTTAGAGATTTTTTCCTGTGGAGCCAGAAAACTATTTAGGTACTAATTTCAAATCCTTCAGTACCAGCTAGTAAAGAACAGAAAAACATTGTTTTATTAGTATACAAAACTAATTGCCTCTGAGAAATTGTTTATCAGTACCAGTGATGTATTTGTTAATAGATCTGACTCAAAAGTAAATCAAGAGTTGTGAAATAACTGGAGATACAGGAAAGCTTTGCCCAATCAAATTCACATAATAGCCTCTTAACTATTTATTCATTAAGCACAAGATGAGATTTTACAGTGTTCTGTTCTTCTTAGTGAAGGTTAGAAGAAGAGAGAAGCAAGAGCCTTTAGTGGTGCAATGGGACATTGAAGAGTTCCTGTGGTGAATCACCTGAGCTAGACTGGAGCAGGCAGCATTCGAAGATCTCCTCAGAAACAATGGAAAGGATACAGCCATAGCAGTAATGCACAAAGTCTCTAGTTTCTGGAGAAGATAGTTCAGTTGTCCTAGGTACACCAGAACATACCTCAAACCAGCTAAAACCTACAAATCATGAGTTATTTCATACTTTCACCTCAGACTGGGTTAGGAGATCAGTGCTGCATTTCTTAGAGCTGCAGCCTCTTTTCACTTCAAACACAATCCTTTTTCACTAAAGGAAGACTTCAGTATATGTTTACTGCTACAGATTAAGCCTGTATGAGATTATCATCCCTCTTCAATGGATTATTCAGAGGAACAATGATTGTCTACATTAATCTGATAAAAGATGAGTTTAAATTCAGTTTATGAGAGTATTTTGAGTAAAAAAACCTAATCCATACTGAAGTAAAAGTGTTTTAGTGTGGCAGTTTACAAGTAAGCACTATGTCTTTACAATGGAAGATGTCTTTGATCCAACATAAAGTCTCAAAGTGTAAATTAAAGTTGAGAACCTACACAAAAAGTTGTGATTGACATAAAGGTGAAGCTAGGGAATTTTTCCAGACTGTTTGTCTGAAACTCATTTTTTCTTTTCAAGTTATTGGATATCTGCCTCAGATTGTTTTTGAAAGGGCTAATACGAGCACAAGCATGTTGTCTCAGACAAAAGGTCTATCTAGCCTTGCCATCCTGTTTCTGTCAGCAGCAAACAACATGCTGAGACATGGCACACAGTGTCTGTATCTCCCAAATATTCTTCCAGCATGTCATCATTTGTAAGTTACATATTTCTTGATCCTTATATGAAATTTTATACTTAATAGTCCTCAGTTTTTCATTCAGGAATTTCTCTTAATTCTTTCTTGGGCTTTTAATACTTGCAGTATGTAGTAGCAAGGAGTTCCACAGATTAAACACATTGTGATCACATGTGAAAATACATTATCTCATTTTGATTCTGTTTCATTATAACAACATAGTCAAGGAAGTGAATGGGAGAAAACTTTGAATTAAACTAGAACTTAAGGGATTAAATTTATTTTGAAGGAATTGTTTCATCAGCAACTCCTCCAAACATCTTCTGAAAATTAAAATAGAACTAAGTTGGTTTAAAGCTGATCTAGACAAAAACTGCCATCTACTGTCACGTGGAATTAGAAATTGACATTAAACTGAAAAGCACATACACTTTGAATAACCTAGTTATTATGATTAATTCAGTTATTCTGAATAAAACCAACATTCCGAATTAAAGAAAAGCAGTGGCACTAAGAATCTTGGCAAATATTGAGGAATTTTCCACACTCCATTCATGGAAGCAGATTCTATCTGTATCCCTAAGACTATCCCTGCAATGAATGGCTTTCCACTTATTATCAAATATCCCTTATAATACAACTGACCTGGGAGTTCTTTACTTCCTACTGATCAGGATAATTACATCATGGTTAGGTAAGTCAGTAGTGTGGCTCTGGAACAGAAAGGTTGCCAGTTGCACTTTCAGTTTAGTTGTCCACGAATCCTGAGTGCCTCCTAATAAAATGGCTTATGAGTCTAGAAAGAAGGCAAAAATTTCATCTTCTCATGACTAGGTTTTTCCCTAGCACCTGTGATTTTTTTGTTCTGTGGTTAGGGAACCTAATGTGCTCTAGCAAAACTATTACATTTTCTTCACATTGAGGACAACGAGGGCAAAGGATCCTACATATACAGCTGTGCATTTTCCTAGCTACCTCCCCACTCAGATGTTATGCATATTTTATTAAGCTGCATAATGTCTTTGCTAACTAAATATCTCTAAGTGCTTTCTCTTGTACTAAGTCGTATCACACCTCTGGGGTTTTTTTTTAAAGAAATATTTTTAAATCATCTGAGAGTTGTGAATAAAAGGTGTAACAGCACATTTTTCAAACACAAGTATGAGTCAGTGTTCTGCCAACGACTAGGCCTAACAGGAAGGATACAGCCAGCAGGAAGACAAACCAGTAAGTGGACTGTATTGAGTATAGAAAGGACATTCCATGGACAATTGCTGGGGGTACAAACAAGTCAATCAGTTCACATGCAATTGACATTCCCCCCAACGATCCCAACAACGACATCACCGACCAACAATGGGTGGAATAAACAAAGAACCACGGTTTCCCATGAATGGTAAGGGAAACAGCCAGATCAAGAGGTTAAACAGGTAAGATAAAGGTGGTCACATGGCCACCTCTCACTCTCCCAGCCCACATTTACAAATGTCCAAGCTGACCGGGGCCCAGTTCCAGGAGAGTCAGGAGATCCTTCCTCAACCAGGAAGCTCTGTGAAGTGCATCCACTTCACAGACAGACACTACTGACTCCCTGCAAGTGGTCCCAGCTTTTATCACCAAGCAGACACATGACCTTTGTCAACTCAATGCGGGACCCCTGGGGCTCATTTCCCTCATGGCTCTCCCTGCAGGGCCGGCCGCACCCTGGGGGGAAGCTATAAGGCAAACTCACCTCCTCTTTATGAAGGGCTGTGGGAATCACCCCTGTGTCAACCTTAATTTGGGGCTCGGGGTTCAAACCCCAGCATTTCAGTCAGACCACCCCATACCAAGTATATTTATATAAGCTCACTGCAGGCACAGTTTCCCTTAAGTGTTTCTTAGATTTTTTTTTTTTTTTTAATTATAGATACACAATCTGGTATTCTTTGCTTGAAAATACACCAAGTATTTAACAGCAAGGAGAACTATGACACTTCTACTGGTATTTTCACAATGTTAGCCATTATTCAGCTACCATCCCATTTGTTTGTGCCTTTCTTTTTTAAATACCGTTGCCAGATTGGAGAGATTTATAAGCAAATGAGAAGTATAATTCTGAACATGGAATATATGATGAACACTATCCCACATTAATTTTTAATAAACTTACATTTTAAAGCATGGGTCTCCAGACATTAGCTGCATGTTGATCAAAACCTGCACATTAAGAAAACAAAACCCACTGTAAGAAAAATACACGGTCCTGGAACTAAGTTATACTTGCCACAAATCTCACATTTAAGTAACTTTAAATGGCATAATCAAATACACAAGTGAACGCATGCATGACAAAAACTACATCTTTTTTTCTTAGTACACATGCCAACAACACAAAATATCATTTCAACTAACACAGTTGTATGTACAAGATTATGCAAAAGATATATAGATCAAGAAGAATCTTCGAATCATTAACAGTTACAGTGACCTCAAAGGAAAAATAAGACAGGAAATCTAAAAAATTAATGAGCAAACAGAATATTATTTAATATTGTGGTTGCTGAAGCATGCTCTTTGCTGAGAGTGTTTAGCAAACTGCTAGCATAGGAGAACTGGCTGTGCTAACATCAGACATGGTAAAACCACAAAAGGTGAATAATGCCACAGAATAATAAAACACTGAGAACGCTTCTTAGCTTGGTCAAAGGCATCAATTAGAAGTTTTCTGGGAAAAGTCTGTGACCGTCTTAAATCAGAAAGTGCATGTTTAAACACTGTACTCAGTAGTGTGAGAAATTAATCATAGGGTACCTACTACTGATCGTAGTGCTCCTACCAATTCCTTGGATGGAAACGATATTCTTTAAAAATTTACTCCTAACATTCTGTATGTCATTATTTTTCAGGTTAATGCAGCAGCTTACTAATTTTTTTTTTTTTTTTTCCCTCTCCTCTGTGGACTAATGGGAGAGAACAGCAGGGTGAATTTCTTCCAGCAATGCTCACCAGTTGTTAAAATGATTATTATCAAATGGAAAAGGCAAGTTCCAGAACTCACGGAGGTGTTGAAGCTGGCTTATATATAAATAAGCAAATTAAGAGACTCATTCTTAGAAAAGCTGCAGAGGAAGTTGCACAGTCTTTATGCTACAGTTATATTAGTATATTAACTTTCTCATCATGCTTCCCTATTCCATTTTTCAATTCCTGTTACAACAGGAATACTTTCTGAAAGCTTTTCTTTTACAGCTATCCAACTCCATTTTAAAGACTAGGACAAATTCTATTTTTGACTGCATGGATTTTAATGATTGTCTCTAAAATGCTGATATTTTTACTTGAAATAATTTTCCGTCTAGAAAAAGGTTCAGCAATTATGTTTTAAATTTCATTAAGTGCTTAATAATACCACTTAATCTCTGCTATATTGGTTTAAGCATGATAAAAGGAACTAATTACTTTGAGAATGGAGTTATCCTGTCTTGTATTTTTGGTATCATAACCTTCCAGTAAACAGCGACGAGTGGTATTTCCTGATCCAGCAAACTCTGCTAGATTTAAATCTGCAAATCCCAGCTGTTAAGAGAAAATTAAAAAGTTAAAAGTAAGCATATTACTAAATGAATGTACTTGCTTCACGCACAGTATGGAGTACCTCTGAACAGCAGTTTCTCTCAAATATAAATAAAAGGATGCCCATTAAAGGGAGTGGCTCAAGGCAAAAAAAACAAATGAAAACAAACAGTGTCAAATTCTGAATAGCTCTATTACCAGTTAAAAATTCAAGTCTTAAAAGAATAAAAGAGCAAGGAAAGTTTTCTTTATTTTAAAAAGTAAACAAATGCAGAAGGGTTTACTTTTATCAACCCAACATACTAAACTGAAAGGAAAAAAAAAAATTGATATAGTATCATTTTATAATTATTAAACACACTGATTGAGCGTTCCAACACCACTGTGTTACTATAATGCACATAATGAAATTTTGGATATAAGAATACTATTCTGAAATTACTTTAAAAGGGCATAAAATGACAAAAAAAGCTAATTCATAGGCAAAATTAGATACATGACAATTTACCTTTGCATACGCTTTTCCGCCTTTTAACTCCTATAAAAAAAGAAAAATAGGCATGCCATTAAACATTGACTGTTTTGGGTTTTGGCTTTTTTTTTTGTTTGTTTGTTTTGTTGGGGTTATTAGAAAGCCAAATACTAATTTTCAGTATAAAATAGCTCAACAGGCATTTGCTAGGCTGTACTGTTGTCATTCAGAACTTAGTGTTCATCATGTCTTCAGCGCAGGCCAGCTGAAGAATGTCGTGTTGCAGAGGGGGGAAGGTGAGTGCCTGATGCCAACCAGCATTTGGGTCTTGCAAAGTTTAAGCCCCTGAAATGCTGGGGTCTGAACCCCAAGCCCTGAATTAAGGTTGACACAGGGGTGATTCCCACAGCCCTTCATAAAGAGGAGGTGAGTTTGCCTTATAGCTTCCCCCCAGGGTGCGGCCGGCCCTGCAGGGAGAGCCATAAGGGAAATGAGCCCCAGGGGTCCCACATTAAGTTGACAAAGGTCAGGTGTCTGCTTGGGGATAAAAGCTGGGACCACTGGCAGGGAGTCAGGAGTGTCTGTCTGTGGAGTGCACTCCACAGA
>NW_008626538.1:28392-34047 GCF_000691845.1 Merops nubicus
CCTGGAGCTGGGCCCTGGTCTGTTTAGGCCTTTGCGAACGTGGGTCAATCGGGTGAGAGTTGCCATGTTGGCACCTTTTTCTCATGTGTTTAACTGGCTGGTCTGGCTGTTTCCCATGCCGACTACGGGCAACCTTGGTTCACTGTTTGTACCACCTGTTGTGGGCCGGGTCACATCTTTTGTGGGATCGTTAGGGGTGGTATCGATTATGTATCAGCTGATTGATCTGTTTGTACCCCCAGCCGTCATTCATATCATAACGCTTTTGTCTACAATACAGTCTGCATATTGGATTCTCTTCCTGCTGGTGCTATCATTTTTGTTGGGCCTGGTCATTGGCAAAACAGCCCCCAAAGGCAGGAAGTGCTCACACAAAATTCTGGTACGTAACCCTGCTTACCTTCCTCACAGACACCCTGCAAATGCAAGCATCCAGAATCCCTGTTGTGGCACTGGCGCTGATTTTACACAGAAATAAGAACTTTTTCTTCCAGCGGACACAGTTGGCCTGTACTACCTCCCTGCAAAGAGAGAACACACACCTAGTATCAGTTGTGTAGACACGCAGGACCATAACATGCAATAGGACAGCTCAGGAACAGAGTACTTGGACAAGAACAAACACTGGTTTTGCTGTTTGTAGAGTGGCCTCTTCATGCAAAACCTGACCCAGGGCCTGAATACTCATCCTTCGTTCTTTGTGTAGAGAGACTAATAAGTGAGTCAAACATTGAGCACAAAATATTAGATGAGAGAAGTTCAACAGCCATGTGTTTTTGCAAATGAATGACACTGTGGTTTCTCCAGTTTGTCTCAGAGAGTGGAGTCTTCCTGAACATTAGCTCCCAGGCACTGTCTTCCAAGCTGCTGAGCTTTGCAACATGCACAAGACACCAACTTTCACAAGCAGTTTTTCAATACAGGGAAGGGGAGCATCATACAAGCAGGACTAGATGAATTTGAGGCCTGGAAAAGTACAAAGGAGATTATGTTCAACAATCACAGATACCAAGTAATGTACTTGAGGCAAACAAGGATTTCAGCTACATACTAGGAGCTTGCCATTTGAGAGCAAAATAAAACAACTAATGTCTGGATGGATTTGTTCATTGCAGGAAGATTACAACCTGACTATATGATGCAGCTGAAAAGAAAGCAAAATCTAAGATGCCTTCAGCTTTATTATTGGTATTATATTATGCTCAGACAGAACACATTACTCTATTTGGGTAATTCTGGTTGAGTAAGAATAGATTCCAAAGTGAGCAGGTACAGGGAGGACAGCTAGAAAATTCCTGCATCTTTTAAGAAAAAATTACATTTATTAAAAGTACACTAAGTAATTAAAAGAATTTAGAGACCAAATAACTTGAACTCAAATGAAAAGTGGTTAGAATGAAAATAAAGCACAACCAAATACACATTCAAAACTGAAGATTACAGCTTCAAGCCACAGATCAAGTTTCTAAGAACAGTCTTTAAATAAGAGAAGTAGGAGCAAAAAAAAATCTTACTGTATTTCAAGACAAGGTTGGCCAGTTTGTCAAGAACAGGGGATATAAGGACTGTGGTTTCAAGGGACCTGCCTCAGTGATCACAAGCACTTTTCTGGTGGCATGTTTCTAAATTCAGAACCTGGAACTGTGGAGAAACTGCTAATTTCAATTGTCAAAGCAATATTTGTCCTTTTCTTTCTCTTCCATTTTTCTAATACATACATTCTAATGTTTTATATTAACTTCTTACAGCAGCCTATGATTGAAGATCCACCTGGTGTCTTTAACAGAGGTAGAATTCTATAGTTCCATCAGAGCTGGAGTCAGAGTTTATCACCTGTGGAGAAATGCTGAATCACAAGGCTCAAGCAAAAGCTCTGATTGCCAGCTACAGAGCTTACTGGCACCATGACCTCCTAAGGTAGGAATAAACTTAACTGCCTAAAATGAGTCAGCTCAGTGGTCAGAAAAGGCTAACGAAGTCTGATAATACACCATCGAGTCATATTCAAGCATGTGACCTAAAAGGAACAGGCTTTGTACACCACAAGCTACCTACCTTTTATCCGTTATATTTTATATTATAAACTTTTTTTTTTGAAAAAAAAAATCCCAAAGTGCTGGTATATGAGTTATGTAAATCCAAAATAGAACCTGAATTCAAAAACGGGCAATTACTAATATGTACATCCTCTACTGGAAATGGGCCCAAGCAAGAAGTCATCAAGTGAAATACAGCTTTAAAGAGATATTTGAGCATTGCTAGTATTTGTTACACTTAGAGAAGGCCTAGGAATAACTTGTAGCACTTACATGATAGTTGCTCAAATCTGAGGTAAAGAAAATAGTCAACTAGATGTCCACTGTCAATCAGAACACAGCTATCCAAGTGCATGGGGATCTGCTGTCTGCATGCAAGTTTCATACATTGTGTTTAAAGATAATGCAACTCCTGAGAATACTCCTTTTCAGCAGATCACAGTGGTCTAGTAACTTAGAAATGAAGTCTTTATATTTTTCTTAGTTCTTTTTTTCCTAAGTATCACTTTGTTCTTATCCTAAAACTGAAAAGCAAAAAACCCTCTTCTCTCTTAAAACCACCACATGAAAAAGAATCTTACATTTTTCATGAGCTGTCTAGCTACAAATTTTTTGATTCAAATAGAGAAGGCATATTTATGTCAGTATCTTAAGTCATTTAATTCAGAGTACTATAGTGAATGTCAGATAGATGGAGAATACTAGAAGCTGTTACAAAACAATACTGATGTCCTCTTGTGATCATCAGAAGCAAGAGACCTACATTGGTGCTGAAAGACAATAGGCTTGCTGAACTTGCTCGTGCTCTCAACCCTGCTGGCAGGTATCCTAACTTTCAGGAGCTTGTTAGACTAAAAAGACTGAGTGGAAAGGTGAACTTGAATGCAGATGAACTAAGCAATATGGTTGGTCAAGATTTTATTGTGCTAAAACCATCACATTCCTCCCCCAAAATATCCCAATCCATAGAGAAAAAAAAAAAAATCCCAGAATCAGATATTATATGTAGTTTCAGCATAACATAAAGATCTCAATTTTAACACACCACTATAATTAAAAAACCTCAACATTAAGAAGGTAACTAAAAATGCTGTTGCCTAAACAAAGTGATTGCTGTAGCCAGGTATCTGTTTTACTGGACTTTAAAGAGCTACTGAAATTAAATCTTACCAGAAATAACTAATTGATACTAAATTGCATGCAATTATGCAAATATGTATTATAGTTTCAAAAGGCAAGAACTCTTAGCAGTCCTCTGACTTAAACTCTGTCTCTAGTCTCTGATAAAGGCGTACCAGCCATGGCTGTGAATCCACAGGGAGCCTGCATTTGCACATTACTATGCATCCAATAAAATTTAGCAAGCATAAAATGTGGTTTTGTTTGTAAATACAAGATAAATAAGTAACATTTGCTTGAGAAATGCAAATAACCTTGAAACCTTTAAGGATTTTAGGTTTATTTAAGCATACCGATAGTACTACACATATACCTTTGTTCAAGCAAGAAAGATAGCAAAAAAACACTATGTTTTTGGAAGACTCAATCCACTCATATCACAGGTTAGGATTTATTCAGACAGATAACTTAATAAACATTAAATAAGATGATCAGGTTTTTAAGTTCTCTACAAACAAGAAAGTAAAAGTTACAGTAAAAAGGCCTTGGTTATAGATACTGATGCTATAATTCTTGTAAAAATAAAATCAAGTAAAACCAGAAATACTCCTTCCTCCTCATAAGGATGTCAAAAAAAGCATCATTAGTTTCTTTCACTGGCACATGATTTTAAAAAACAAGATATTTGAAACATTTGTACACAATCTACAATAAAACCCACCCAGCTGCACATCCCAAACACTTCTCATTCCATAATATAACAAAGAATTTGACGTATTTTAATGAGAGCATTTTTTGTGTACACAACAAAGCCAGCAAGTTATTCCCCTCATGCTGAAAAACAAAAAAGCCAAATAATCAGAACATTTAACTTCGATATCTAAGTTTATAAGGTCCTTAGTTGAAGTGCAAGGCCTTTAGAAAATAAACTGCTATATTGATTGGTTTCTATGGAAATGAACCCAGATAACTTCTTGGCAACTGTGCCTGTGCTACAGGCTGTGCTGGGGAAAGCTTTCCGTTATGAGTCAGTTTCCTATGAGCCTCACAGCCACTTCACCACATGCAAAGCAAATGTTTTATAAATCAAAATACATCGTAGTTACTAAGATGCATTCAGATACACACTAGTTTGCAGGGCGTTGGTGTGACTTCATGAATGCTCTAAGACCTAACCAAGAATAAGTCAAAAAGACGTATTTTAAGAAATTATTTTGGAATCAATTTGTAAGCTACCATCACATTAAAAAATTGTTTTTTATTTAGAGGCTCATTTTCACATAGGCTAAATTTCAATTACATATAAAAAAAAAGCTGAAATCTTGCATCTTATGTACTGTACACAATGATTAACAGAAGTCTTAGTTTTCTCTTCTGATCCACAACAAAGAAAATGAAGAAAACCAACACAAAAAAAACAATTCCTAACCCAGTCAACTCCTCATCCTATTTGTTAACAAGTGATGGGCTCTTTTTTTATGTGTTTATGACCAGCAGATTGTTTGTTCATTTCCACAGGGATAAAGGATATGAATAATGTCTTTTTTCAGCAAATAGCTCCAAACACAAAGATAAATCACTTTTAAGGACCTTAAGCCATGGGAAAAATCCCTTCTTGCAAAATGGAAAAGCTTTAGCAGGAGAGGCATAGAAATAAAGAACGCAAAACACCTTGCAGGCATTTACCAAAATACTGTGTTTCATTAATTAGAACTTTGTTTATTCAAGTCTTTATCTGAATTATTCTAAACAGCCAGTTATAACGCTTAGCCATATGGGGATGATTATATTAAATGGACTATTTTTCTAGTGTATTTTTTTTAATAATCATTAGTTACTGAAGAAAAAAATTGGGAGCATTTGCTTTCAGTTTTAAGACGCCATTCAGTCTTTTTATCAGATTACTTCTAGAAGTACTGTTGGAGTCAATCGGGTCATTAAGCTTCTCCATGGTAAGGAAAGGGTTGTTTGCTTAGATATCTTGCAGCTTTTGCACAGAACTTGAGCTACCTACTCACTAGAAATACCTTGAAAGAATAGCTCTTTCACTCCATGAGGTAAATGGGAATACTATTGCTGTTATTTTTTAAAGCTGGTTGTTTGACAGAAGGGTTGCTCTGGACTTCTAAGAGTTGTTGAGGCCAGGTTCTTAGAGTCCAAAGTGCAGTGAATAAAATGCCTTTAGAAGAGTTACTACCTCTGAGCAAGTACAACTTTTCCAGCATTACACAAGTTTTGCTTGCATCTTTTAGAAGAAAATACATCATGCTGCTGAGACAGCCTGGGGGAAGTGAGGCTGCTGCAGCTCCGCTCCCCAGATCCAACCAGCAGTGAGGCTGAAGGCATATTCCTGGTAAGCACCCACACACAGAGATCAGACACAGAGAGCACTCGCAGGCAGCCAGCACCAACAGTCTCATCCCATTCCCCTCTCTGGTGGAACAAGACAGAGCTCTGCTAGCAAGACTATTTTATATAAATATTATGTGATATATATATA
>NW_008626539.1:0-1154 GCF_000691845.1 Merops nubicus
CCAACCTAAAGGATTCTATGATTCCTCGCAGTAGATTTAATGACAAGGGAAAGCTATATCAAGCATGGCTCTTCCGTAGTTCACTCTCTTCTTTCCGGGGTACCAGCTCTGCAACAGACCTTCCCGCCAGGGTGCAGCCCTAGCTCCGGTAAGCTCAAGCCTGTGTGCTCACTCACCCGGCTGAAGAACATGGTAAAGGGGGGACCGTACGTCCACGGCCCCCCACCCCTCCGCCGCCGCCGCTCAGCAGCAGCTGAACCCAGCCAGGCCAGCGAATCAATCAGCCGAGCTGTGCTGTGCCACACCCACAAACCTGTGCCAGGCTGAGCTGAGCCGAACTGACCCAGGGCATGCAGCTGCCACGCCACTGCACCACCTTCCCTTCCCTCCCCTCCCAGAGCTAGAGCTGGAAACCTGTATTCCCAGCTGCCACGGCACGCCGCAGGGCCATGTCTGTGACCCGCTGCTCAGCGATCCCGGACAGACAGCTGCAGCCTCTGCGGCCCGGACTGTGTGCGCATCCCGTGGTGCTGCCATTTTGGAACCGTCACTTCTTGGACATCAACTCCCAGGGGGCAACGGGTCGGGAATTTCCAGCCAGTGTCATCCTGAGTGCCAGACTTTACTCAGCTACTGAACTACAACTCTCAGCATCCCAAGGGACTTTTGGCTAATGCCATCTTGGGGCTGAGACTTTCCCTTGGGTTTTTTTCCCTTTTCCTTTTTCCTTTTCCTCATCCTCGTCCAGAGTTTTTTCCCCTATAATAAATTTCTTTTGGATATAACATTGGTCTCAGTATCAGGTCATTGAGCGTGGTGAGGGGTTTCAGTTTTACCCCTCAGGGGGTGTGTCTCTGCCTCAATTCTAATACTTTTATTCTTACCCCTGGTGGGGGTAAGAGTAACGAATATCCCTTCAGTACCGGCTCATGACGTTTTTGGTGTCAAAAGTGGGATTCCAGGGCTCCGGAGGAATCCCAGACCACGCTCTTAATTGTTTTTTTTTTTCGTTTTTTTATTATTTGTAAATGAGACCAGAAGCAAAGATGAGTGCCCCTACTGTGAAAACTGAGACACTGGATGTTCCCAGTGCAGAGGTTACTGTGAAAACTGAGGCACAGACTGTTATTAGTGATGAGCCCATTGGGGCTCCA
>NW_008626539.1:2184-2487 GCF_000691845.1 Merops nubicus
CAAGGGGAGATCAAGAGGGAATGGAGCATAGGCAGGTCCGCCCAGTCAGGGTAACTACTATTTCAGAGACACTGCCATCAACCACTCCACAGATGAAGAGAGTTAAGGAAAAATCTTATTCTTCTCTTGATTTAGCAAAGCTAAGAGAAAAATACAGCTGACGCCCATCTGAGACAGAGACTGAGTATGTAATACGGGTTTCTTGCACTGTGGGGGATGATGTTTATTTAACTGAACAAGAAGCAACGGGGCAGTGGGGGCCCGAGATTTTGTTGATGACTGGTAATACGGCGTACCCCTGGT
>NW_008626540.1:0-4445 GCF_000691845.1 Merops nubicus
AAGAAGGAGACTTCACAACCTCTGTAGGCAGCCTGTTCCACTGCTTCATGACCCTCAAGGGAAAGAAGATTTTCTTTATGTTTAGGTGGAACTTCCTGTGTTCTAGTTTGTGCCCTTGTCCTATCACTGAACGTCACTGAAAAGACACTAGTATCATCCCCTTGACACTCATTCTTCAGATATTTGTAGGCATTGATTAGATCCCTTCTCGGGATTTTTTTCTGCAGGTTAAACAGACACAGGACTCTCGGCCATTTCTCATAAAAGAGATGTTCCTGTCCCATCATCATCTTTGTAGCCCTCCGTTGGACTCATTCCAGCAGTTCCCTGTCTCTTGAACTGGGGAGCCCAGAACTGAATACGGTATTCCAGATGTGGCCTCACTGGGGCACAGTAAAGGGCAGGAGAACGTCCCTTGTTATGCTGGCCACACTCTTCTTCATGCACCACAGGAGACCCTTGGCCCCCTTGGCCACAAGACTATACTGCTGTCTCATGGTTGACTTGTTGTCCACCAGGACTCCTAGGTCCTTCTCCATGGAGCTGCTTTCCAGCAGGTCAGCCCCTAAACTGTACTGATGCGTGGGGTCATTCCTTCCCAGGAGCAGAACTCTACACATGGCCTTGCTGAACTTCATTAGGTTGCCCTCCACCCAACTCTCCATCTTGTCCAGGTCTCACTGAATGGCAGCATGGCCTTCTGGTGTGTCAGCCACTCCTCCCAGTTTGGTATCATCAACAAACTTGCTGAGGGTTCACCCTGTCCCTTTGTCCAGGCCATTGATGATTATTGAACAAGACTGAACTCAGTATTGACCCCTGGGGAACTCTGTGAGCTACAGGCCTCCAGCTAGACTTTGCACTGCTCATCATAGAACCATAGAATGTTTTGGGTTGGGAGAGACTTTTAAGGGTCGTCTAGTCCAAGCCCCCTGCAGTAAGCAGGGACATCTTCAACTAGATCAGGTTACTCAGAGCTCCATCCAACCTGGGGACTCTGGAGCTGGACACAGCACTTCAGGTGGTGTCTCACCAGCATGGGGTAGAGGGCTCACTACATCTCTCTTAAGGCTGATTTGTGTGGCATCCACTGGGACTTCAGTAATAACATGGAGAATATGCCATGATGTGCTCGGGTGTTTCTTGGGCAGTCTGAGTCTTTCTCAGGCAGAAGGACAGTGGAAACTCTCACTATAAGGCCCAACACAAGAACCCCAAACATCTGGGCTTCACATGGTATGGCATGGCACATGGAAGGAAGACAGTTTTCAATACTAGCTGTGCACACGCACCTGCATCCTTCCCTTTGCTTCCACCTCCTATGACCATCAGTGTCTCTACATACACCTTCTCAGCAATGCTTCCTGCAGCCAGCTTGCCCATTTCCTTTAAGGAGTTTCCCTCTGCCTTTGTCACCTTCTTCCCTTTTACTCTTGAACAGTTGGCTGCCTGCTCATGCCTGTTGGCCGTGTCTTGTTTAACCCCAAGGTTTCCTTGCTCCTCCTCAGAGAAGAGACCTCTTTCCATGGAAAAAACCCAGCAGCTGTTGTTCATCAGCTACAACAGGGGAAAAGGTCTGGCTTCACTGTGGGAACTAGTTGCCCTCTTTCCACCTCTGCTTCTTTCTCAGAAATCAGGTTTCCCAACATACTGCTGGGGGGACACACAATACCCAGCTGTCATCCAAGTGGGTCTCCTTCATAGTAAATAACAAATAAAAATAAATAAATACATTTAATAAATAAATCAGGCAAGGCTCCTCCAGGTCCCTCCCAGATGTAGAGATATGTGCACTCAACTTGCACCCGCAACCCTTCCCCAGCCAACATCCTACCACAGTTTGTGCAGGTGCAGGGAGGAACTTAACAGAGGCTCTGCCTGTTGTGTGCCTGACACCTGCAGCATGCTTTGAACCACCTCCAGTTTCCCCCTTTATGTTTCTGTGCATTATTATTATCAATATTTCAGCTGCTAACAATCTGGCTTTTTCAAACCACTCCTTCCCCACCCCTCAAAATCCCTTAACAACATTTCTCATTTCTTCTCTTCTGGAGCACTTTCCCTCCCCCCCATCTCTCTTCTCTGTAGGAATTGAAGCATTTACATATTTTGTTTAAGGTGCTTAGGAATTATTGACAAGTTTGCTTTGCCCCTGGGGGGCTGTGTGACACAGTCAAGCTGTGAGCCACTTAAAGCACTGGCTGGCTGATAGAAGGGATTGCTTGTGACTCGGAATTAGGGCACGGGCCGAGAAATGTAGTACAGTGCTGACAGGGGTTGTGCCAGATAGATCCTTTTCCTTTATAATCCTATCATATCTATGACCTACCACACACAGAGCAAGGCAAAAGATCTACATTTTCCCATTAGCTCAAGATACGGGCTTCCTGTGAAATAAATTTACTCACAGCCCCTATGCCACTGCTTTGCAAGCCTGAAAACCCTGTTTTTATTATGTCAGTGAGTGTATTTCAGACTTCCTTCACACTGAGAATCCATCTGGATATACTACTGTCTAAATGTCCTGCTGAGATTCTGCTTTGCCACTAGTTAAAAATGAATGGCTAAATTTATAAACAGGAAGTTTATTGTGTTTGTCTGCTGAAAGATATTCTGGATTTTATCTTGGCTGGGATTTTTGTTGTTGTTGGGTTTTTTTTTGTTGTTGTGGTTTATTTTCTTTTTCCCAACTATTTAGTTTTACTAGCAGTGTTGAAAGGAACAGTGAGTCCAGAGTTAGAAAGCTGTAATAAAATAAATGAAGTTCCTGGAAATGAGACTGGGGAAAAAATAAAAAAGGAAAAAAGAGCAAACCAGTCAGAAGCTAAAGATCTTGACTTACCCTTACAAAGGAAAACCATTTTCCAACAAGGAAGATGTACCTGCGCTTGGAAAACTGCTAGAACCACGAAATAGAATTGAGCAGATGGTGATGAAAAAAAGCACTTGGGTTGTTTTAAAGCCTTTTATTGAATGCCTTTATTATTTTTTAATTTATATATTTTTTTCAAAACACAGTTGTCCTCTCTAATTTAAGAAAAGAGAGAAAATACAGGCAAATTGAGAGAGCTGTATGTTTTTCTTCAGCTTGGTCTATTTTAATTGCGCACCAGTAAATGTGGTTAGGAGAGTAACTTAAAGTTGTAAAGTAATCCAAATTTTGGAAATATGAGAATTAACATTGACAGTGGAATCTTAATTCAGCTCCCTTGTGCATGTGCCTTTGATACACTCTTTAACTGGTTTAATACTATCTGTTTTCCTTTTCAGAAAATCCTGGCACATTCAGCACTCTAAAGAAACAGGAATTTGTCAACACTTTTATTTCTTTGCACTGCTCAGTGATGCTGCCTTGTACGCTGTGCACTGTAGAAAGAATGGTTCACTTCTGCTCCAGAAAAACATTCAGGTGTTTTGCAAACTCTCCCCCTCCCCGTGCAGTTTTACAACATTCTCGAGGTAAGGGCTGGTGCTTTGGTTTTCCATTTCACAGATACGACACAGCCAGTAAAACCTGAAAGTATTCATGACTTCCGAGAGCCTGATTTTTCACACTGAGGAGTGATACACTTTTGGAATAGTTTACATTATACCTTGAAACAATGGCTTACCTTATTTTAAGTCAGTGCTCTCTGTTATTGGGTTTTATTGGTTTCTAAATTTTGGCTGGGAGAACAATATAATTCCCTTAGACTCCTTCTCATAAGTGACTAAATCTTTTTGTGTGAAATTATGCGTAGGGACAGGCAATCAACATGGAAAGGTCCATGATGACAACCAAATTCTGGCAAAGGTGCACGCCTTTATAAACAGAGTTTCATGATGGTAAGCCCTCAATAGTTAGGCTACTATTTGGTATTAATCCTGGAGTTCGAACAAACTCCAATAACTTGGTATTAAATAATGAAGATAATTTAGTTTAAAACATCAATTAACATCAACAAGGTAATAATCATACATTATTCAAAACTTATTGATAGCTTCACTCTGCAAAGCCAATTTCACGAGTCCTGTGTGGTGGCAGGGGGCTTGCTCTGTTATCGATCTCTGTCTCTTACAGGCACTGCACCAAACACATTACTTTCAAACTTCACCAGGACAGATTTCTGTGTCTCTTTCCTCCCTCCTTCCTAAACAAGGGATGACTGAGATCACCTGCAGACAGTTGCTAGAGCTGGTGGACTTTGTTCAGACTTCCTTTTAGAGGGGCCTGCCAGTGTTAGCTCGTATACAGCCATAAGGTCCAAGCTGTGTATCTGTACTAGGCAGTCTGACTGTGAATACGTGACAGTAATTCTATTTACATATCCTAATTTACCATGCAAAGGCTTAATGAAGGAAAATCCCTTAATTTTCCAAGTCATAAATGGCAATCGACCTCAAACCCTCTCACTGTGGTATGTCACCTGGCTGCTGCCATTTGGGGTCAGGGCAGCGCCCAGAAC
>NW_008626541.1:0-339 GCF_000691845.1 Merops nubicus
TCTCCCACAGCATTCTCTTCTCTTCCTAATCCCTCCTTAGAAATCACCACCCTCAATGTATGCTACGGCTGAGAGGCATCTCGGCCTTTGGAGTAGGCAAGGAGGACTGAAGCAGTTAAGAAACCAGTGTCCCCAGGCATTGCCACACAGGGAATGAGGTGCAAGAGGTGTGAGACATTTCTTGGCCACCATCCACTCTTGCTAACCTGCAGTGTCGGTCAGAAGGGTGCAAAGTCTGCCCTGCTCTGGTCTGCTACTTGCAGCTCTGCCCAGGCATGCACAGACCCTCATCTGAATAAATACCTTCTCCTTGTTGGCAACAGGGGCTCAGTTTGGCCC
>NW_008626541.1:705-3686 GCF_000691845.1 Merops nubicus
TTTTGTCTGCTTCTTGGCGCTCTCATTTTCCCCCTTCTTCCAGGCCATCACCAAGTGCAGGTTCCTCTCAGTGACGTCCATGATTTGTGATGTCACCACATGCAAACTGCTACCTGACATCTCTCACATGAAAGAGAATATCTACCTCCTACAACTCCTGGTAGCATGGGCATTTTTTTTTCTGAAGTCCTGAGCGTGGGCTCACTGGTTCTGCATCATGAATGCCACAACTATGACCCAAGTCCCTTATTTGGCCTCTGCTGATCCTCCTCCAGCAAGTGCCACTACACCCGTGTGTACATTAAAGATGACCGAAGGGCTGGAGAATTCATCCTAGGGAGAAAGAGTGAAGGAGTCGGGTGTGGGATACGTCTGAAGAATTGCAGGCAAGAAGTTAGCTGTATGTCCCTGAGGAGGCTGGGAACTGCTGAGAGCAGCAGAGTAAACAAGATAAGGGACTGCCCAAAGAAATTGCTAGACCACCAGAGAAACTGCTAGACCACCTCAGAAACTGCTAGGCCGCGTGAGATGCTGCTAGAGCAGTGGACGTAGCACAAAGGAAGTTTCTTGAAGTTAAAGGAGAGAGAGAAAACTGTCCAATCATGAACTGCTGATCCTTTTCTAAGCAAATCATATAGATACACATATGTTTACGAAAAGGTAGAAAAAGGCTTGCTAGAACAATAAAAGTGGTTATCTTGCTCACAAGCTTCTGTGTCGTGTCCATCTCAACAACGACCTTTGGTGAGCCCAACGTGATCACAAGTGACTGGACCCAGGCAGAGAGTAAAGCTGCAGAGATGGAGCCCAGCATAGCAGGGAGCAGTGAGGAGAGCAGACAGATTTGGCTTCTCTTAAAGAAACAAGACAGCAGGACAAGGTGAGCTGCTGGGAACAGGGGTGCTTCATTAACTAAGGAGGAGACTATGATCATTAATATGTGGAAGATGATTTTACAAAAACAAGCAGTTAAGCTAGACAAACTGTTATTGAGAAAAATGCTATTACGGAGCAAAAGACAAGGACAAAAGACAACTACACTAACTTCTTTTCGTGTTCCTGTCTGGAAAGAATTGAGTGAAAAACTGCTTGATTGCGCTTCACAAGGGGCCCAAGATGCTGCAGCACTGTTAACCACGTGGTGTCTAGTTTATGAGAGTCTGGAAGGCTTTAAAGCACAGCAAGATCGGGCAGAGGGCACTGCCGCCGCTTCTAACAGCACGGAGGTTCTTGCATCCCCTGTGTCGCTACAGGCACAAACTACAGGTGACAGGGAAACAGCGGGGAAAACTCCCACAGAGCTGGCAAGTGAATGAGAGTCGGCACCTTTAACTAATAATAACTATTCGTCTCCTGTAGAGCTGTCGGCTCCACCACCTCCTCTCTCAGATGAAAAAGAAACTAAAAATTCTACAAGCCCATTTTTTTACCCCCCTCTCCTGGATGAGAAGCCTGGCAGGTGGGATGATCTGATGAAAGACTGGGGGGAGGAGAAAGACAGTGAGCAGCCAAGAACAAAAACGATAGGAGATAATATAACAACAGAAGAAACCTCTGTGCTTTCTATCATTAAAGCCCTTTCTATAGGAACAAGAGGAAACATGGAAGGACTATGAATTAAAGCTGATGCTGAACTGGCTTAGAGTACGAACCCCTTCTCTGGACACTCATCAAATGTTCCAAGTAGCTGTATGGAATCAAGCAGGGGTTGAGCTCTGGGACGCCACCACAAAAAGCGACGACATCTCGCATTCACGAATAGCACAGGTTAGTGACACCCAACATACAGATTCCGTGTGACTGCTGGTGATAAATACACTAAGCTGCAGAATAGCTATAGAGCTGTAAAAATGCAATTGAAATAATAATAATCTCCCAGGGAAAATCACTCGGTAGAGCCAAGGCCGCAAATCTTTCCAAAAGGTGACCCTGCTGGGGAGGGGCGAGGAGAACAAACCTATCTGTCAGTCCCTACGACTTGGTGCCGAATTCTCATCCCACACAATGGATCCAAAAAGGATGATATTTGCTCAAAGGACTGGTTTTTTTTTGTTTGTTTTCCCATACCATTGAATCCAGAGGGCACACCATGATTTGCTTTCTCAGCACCATCAATCCATCTTTCTGCTCACTCAGAACCCATCCACTGAAGTATTCAAAAACTAAGAGATGGAGTGCAGAAACCACAAATGGGCAGTTCTTGGGGCTGCTTTGGTAAACGGTTTGCAGCATTAGGTGGTTGGACGCAGAAACTTTACAAGCTAGGCTTAATGTGTCTATTGACCTTTGTATGTATAATGCTCTGTGGTCTATGTTTAATTCAGTGTGTGAAAACTGATTCATCGAGCAATTGCCCAAGTATTAGCTGTACAAATAAATAAAAAAGGGTAAGTTGTGGGGATCAGAGACGAGGCGCAGGCTGAGGCAGCTGGTATGTAGAGCAGCACACAAAACTTGGAGTCTTTGTTACCGTGGGAAGCTGATGATAGGAATGTTCAAAGTACTTAACTAAGAAACATAGACAAAAACAAGTACAGGTGTTGGTATATCAACTAGAAACTGATAGCAAAAACAGCAAGGCTTAATTGCAACAATCTCATGGGAAAATTAACAGCTGCACGGCCAGGATGACCTGGCAGCCAGCTCATGGGCACTAAGTGTGCGTGAATTGTTTTGAGATATTAGCTAATAAGCAGATGACATGTATGTATTTGCACATTTGCCTCAGGTAACACAAGAACCCCAAGAGCTGGAATTATTAACGTCAGTCACAATGTAGCCTTGGGCGGCTTACAATGCTAATACCCGACCTTTACTATGATTCACAACAGAAACGAACTAAAAGACTTTGAGAGAATGTGTTATATCAATTTGTCAGATCGTTCAGAATCAACACATAGAAGAATCCAGCTTCTGAAAGATGGAGTGAAGAAATTATGGATGGGATTGGGTGAATAACTTGTTTAAAGGATGGGGGCAGT
>NW_008626541.1:3862-4714 GCF_000691845.1 Merops nubicus
AAGCAGATAACTGTGTATCCCTGAAGAGGATGGGAACTACTGAGAACAGTGGAGGAATCAAGATAAGGAACTGCCAGAAGAAACTGCCAGACTGCCAGAAGGAACACATAAAGGAAGCTTCTTGAAGTTACAGCAGAGAAAAGTTGTCCAGTCATGAACTGTTGATCCTTGACTAAAGCAATCATATATAACCAATCACATATGTTTAAGAGAAGGTATAAAAAGGCTTGTTAGAACAATAAAATTGTCTTCTTGCTCACAAGCTTCTGTGTCGTGTCTGGCTCAATAACGACACAATATCAATGATCTGGATGAGGGGATCAAGCACAGCATCAGTAAGTTCACAGACAAGACCAAATTGAGTGGGAGTGTTGATCTGCTGGAGGGTCAGGAGGCTCTGCAGAGGTATCTGGGCAGACTGAATCGATGGGCTGAGGTCAGCTGCATGAAGTTCAATGAGCCCAAGTGCCAGGTCCATCAGGAGTAGGGAAATGATTGTGCTCCTGTACTCAGCACTGGTGAGGCCACAGCTTGAATACTGAGTTCAGCTTTGGGCACCACAGGATAAGAAGGATATTGAGGTGCTGGTGTGTGTCCAGAGAAGGGCAACAAAGTTGATGCAGGGTCAGGGGAACATGTCTTATGAGGAGCAGCTGCAGAAAATGGGACTGGTAAAGGGTCAGGGGAACATGTCTTACGAGAAGCAGCTGCAGAAACAGGGAATGTTTAGTCTAGAGAAGAGGAGGCTGAGGGGAGACCTTATTGCTCCCTACAACTACCCAAAAGGAGGTTGTAATAAAGTGAGTGTTGGTCGTTTCTCTCAGTTTACTATAGAAGGATGAGAGGAAATGG
>NW_008626542.1:0-1992 GCF_000691845.1 Merops nubicus
ATTATTATATTAAATTCCTTTATGGCCTTTTTTTCTCTGGCTTCTGAATTGTTCATCTCTCTTTTTCAAGCATTCATTTTGTTCTACAGGACAATTTAGAAGCAAAACTAGCAAGTACATAGAGGACATGTTCTTAACACTTTTTTGTCAGTGTTCAAAAAGTGCAAAGCTTTGGGAGACTCCACTGACTGCTGATCTGACAAATCTACCTGTGCCCTGGTTAGACCCAACCTAGTGTGAGCAGGATTAGATAGTGCAGGGCCAGAGACTCTTGTAGCTCTGTTGTGCATCGCCTCACGCACCCACATGAGCCATGTGGCAGGAGAGGAGAGGAGAGGAGAGGAGAGGAGAGGAGAGGAGCGGCGAGGAGAGGAAAGGAAAGGAAAGGAAAGGAAAGGAAAGGAAAGGAAAGGAAAGGAAAGGAAAGGAAAGGAAAGGAAAGGAAAGGAAAGGAAAGGAAAGGAAAGGAAAGGAAAGGAAAGGAAAGGAAAGGAAAGGAAAGGAAAGGAAAGGAAAGGAAAGGAAAGGAAAGGAAAGGAAAGGAAAGGAAAGGAAAGGAAAGGAAAGGAAAGGAAAGGAAAGGAAAGGAAAGGAAAGGAAAGGAAAGGAAAGGAAAGGAAAGGAAAGGAAAGGAAAGGAAAGGAAAGGAAAGGAAAGGAAAGGAAAGGAAAGGAAAGGAAAGGAAAGGAAAGGAAAGGAAAGGAAAGGAAAGGAAAGGAAAGGTGTTTTCTGCAGTGTCTTATAGTAAATCTTCATGCAAGATGGCGATAATGATCATTAATATGGGAATGATGAGGGGGGTAGAAACTAAGAATGAAACTGCAACAACATATACTTAGGGAATAATTATCAGCCTGGTGGCTAGGGGTTTTCTTCAGAACATTCAGAATATTCTCTTTTGTATGGTGACTTCAGACTAAATAGTAGAAACTTGTAGATGAAATATATGGATGATATATACTGACTGTCACATTCCTGTGCAGGAAATGTTTGATAAAACTCATCTCTGCTCGGTTGCTCATGGATGGCCTTTCAAGTGCTGCAGCACCTTCCAGCCCGTTTGTGCCCCACTCCTAAACCCATAAACAAGAGTTGAATTGATAGGGTCTCTGCCTACTCACACCAGTATGAGCTAAAACAGTACCTAAATTGAGATTCATTCAGGCTTTGCTCTTTCTTCAGATATGAAAGTAAAATTTTATGTCTTGTTCTCACCCCTAGATTTACAGAAGAAGTGGGAGTGCCTGAAATCCTATTCCAGTGGCAAGGCAAATCTGACATTGGGTCACATCTTCCTCCCTCAGGCAGCCATGCAGCAGCACTTTTACCAGGCTTTCTGCTCTGCCTCTCAGGCAGAAATCCTCTACAAACATTCAACATAAAAGGGAAAAACGTGGCTGGAAATCTCATGGTGAAAAGTATAGACATGTGACAACCAAGTGCTGCTATTACTGAGGAAAATATCATCATATGTGAAGTACAGGATGACCCTGTAGACAAGGAATGTAAATGAGAATGAAATTTCAGAGCACAATGCAAAGTCACGTGCTCAGGCACTACAAATAAGACTTTTCAATATTACCGTAGCACTCCTCAGTTGTAGTGATGATGAAATATAAGCATACTGGTCATGGGATGACTAAGAGTTTTTATGTTGATACAACTCTGAAAAATATTAATGCAGGAGATAAGTTGTTTTAAACAGACACAAGTGTGTACCAGTAGTAGTCTATAAAGTAAACACTCATTGTACTGCTGTGTACAGACGTGGTCACTTATAATCAAAGGATTTAAACCAAAGTACAGCAGGCCAAAATATTTGGAAAAATTGAAACAGTTGAAGAGGAGAGATTAAAATCAAATTGTTGTGCATAAACTACAGAATCAGAGACTGGAGGTGGGGCCCAAGACAGCTGGTCAGTAGAGCATCTCCTCTGTGTCCAAGAACAATGTATACCAATAAAAAGGAAAGCAGGAAAGAATGCCAGGAGG
>NW_008626543.1:0-2564 GCF_000691845.1 Merops nubicus
TTTATTTTATTTTATTTTTTCTCTTTGATTCTATTTTATTTCTTTAACAGTTGCTTAGCCAGCTCAGTGGAGGCTCTGAAATCTCTCTCTTGGAGTCTTGCTGCAGAGCAGTCCTTCAGATGAAGGAATTTTTGCCTGGCGGGATTAAGGCAGCATCTGGATGGTGAGGCTCTGTCATTTAAGACTGGTTGTCCTTTTACTTGCAAATTGCCCGGCTCTGGCTTCGCTGCAGCCAGCCGGGCTGTGGCCGGCAGCTCACCCCAAGCAGCAGCGCTCAGAAGGCTGGGGGATTTGTCTAGATAAGGGAAGATTTTTGATTGCCAAGTCCTGGCTGCCCCACTACGGCTTAACGCTGAGAACGTGCCTGGAGGAGAGGAGCATCCTCCACTCCCGTGGGCCCTGTTGCTATCTCTGGTCCTGTTTTGCTGCCCTGCAGCCAGGGATGCTCGGGATGGATGCTCACCTTGTGGTGCCTGTGCTTGGCTCTTTGGGGTCTGGTTTGGGATGTGGTCCAAGCTGACCCTGCGGTTTGCTTTACTGTGGGGCCTCGTTTGCTGGTGATGCACTCAGGCTGGGGGCTGTGCTCGTCTCCTCCACCATGTCCTGTCTGCAGAGCCTGATATCTATTGGGGAGTGGGAAGGGTTTTTTTTCAGCATTTATAGCATAAGGGGCATTAAAGGATCCTTGGGGGACCCTCTACCCAGTGGTGGCACATTGGTCACAGAAGCTTGGTGTCTGCAGCCCCAGTGCAAGAGGAGACATGGTCCCTTTCCTATCCAGCTCTGAGGCATTTTGGTAATTAAGATGACTAAGAAGCATAGCAGAGCAAGCAGCTACGGGAGATGTAGAGAGCTGGTTCTGCATGGGTGGTGAGCTGGTCCAGTTGAAAACTAACCTGGTGGAGGAAATGAGTTGGAGAAGGTGGCAGGAGATGGTAAAAAGACCCTGTCCATGCCCTTACTTGGACATGTCATGTCTGCTTGGACGGACGAGGGCTGTGTTGCCTTGGGGGTGCTCCTCAAATTGGGTCCATGGTCCACATGAAACCATCACCTGGCTGCCCAGTCCCTTTGGGATGGAGGTCTTTCTGATGGGCAGGGGAAACTAGGTACAGGCAGAATCTTAACTTTGGCTTTTGGGATCAGCACCTCCTGTTCCTCTCTCCTGCGCCCTTACCCTCCTCCCCTGCCAAAAAACCTGGCTGCGATGTCACTGTCACAACACAGTGGCTGCCTGGGAAAGCAGATATTAGCAACCCTGAAATATCCCGGGGACAGGCTCTTGTGTGATGGGAGACAGTTACCATGGAAACCTCCTTCAAATAAAAAAAAAAAGAAAGAAAAGGAAAAAACCCCGAAATTTAAAGCAGCTCTTGTAGCTCAGAGGAACTGTAGACCTTATTATGGGTTTTAGCACCCCCCCTTTTTCTTTTATTTGTACCAGCTAAAAGCTCCAGGAGATAAGGCAATTAATTTGAGCATCCCAAGGGGAGCAGGAGAGGGAGGGCACAGCGCTGAGAACCAGCTGCCCGGGCTGGTGGGCTCCTGGTATTCCCAGTGCCACTGCCCTGCAGCTACCAAATGCTGTCCCATAATGGGGTTTCTCCACCACAGAGGAGGAAGTAGGGTGTTTTTTTTAGAAGAGGTGGTGGCTTAAGGCTTAAAAAAACCCCTTCCTAGATCTGTAGGCCAGCATATGGGAAAGGACTACGAGGCATAGCTCCAGCATGGGAGTGGGTGGCTCAGCGCAGGTCAGGTTTGTTTGTTTTTCTGTGTGTGGTATCAGGAGGTGGTGGCTTTTCTCTGGCCAAGAAGGGCAGTGTTGTGGCAGGGGGCTTCTGCCTGCATGGGCTGATCCAGGCAGCTTCAGTGGGCAAGGGGAGATGCGTGGGAGAGGAGACATTGTGTTCGCAGGTTTTCTTGCCAGGGTCAATTTTGCAGCCATGGCTGCAGGGTCCCAGGGGGTCCAAGTCTGGCTCAGCGCAGGCTTTAAGTTGCTGCAGTGCTTTCGGCCCATCCTCTCCCCTAATGATGTCCCCAGTGTCAGCAGCTGCTGGGAAATCTCCTGGAAATGTCAGGTTTGGACTGGAGAGCTTGTTGTGCCTCCCACCGCCCCGGGCTGGCCGCGAGCTCCTCGGGATGCTGCTTTCCCAGAGGTGGGTGTGATGGTGCGGAGCTGTTTGCCCATCCCATAGCATCATCTCCACAACTTTTCCCCCATTTCTCAGCCAGAAATAGCTGGGCTCTGGCTTTCACTTCTTCGGAAGGGTGCTGGAGAGGAGCAGCAGTGGGACTGAAGAGCCCTCACACTGCCATGGAGCTGCTGGCTCTCTTGCCAGCAAAAGGGACAAGGCAGGGAGTTTGTCTTTCCAGACGTGACACGTGTGGGTGTTGGAAATGCCTCTGCCAACCTGAGAGACAGAATTCGCATGGGTCTCACCCAGCTCATGCCATGGCACAGCTTTAGCCAGGCTGGGATGTGTGTCCAGGCATCTGCAAGCAGGACAGTGCCCGAAACATCCTTCCTGGGAAAAAATCAAACCATTTTTATTAGCTTTTCAGCA